>NW_027094560.1:0-77279 GCF_029207755.1 Chamaea fasciata
ACCTGTCCCCCCCAGTGTCACCTGTCCCCCCAATGTCACCTGTTCCCCCCCAGTGTCACCTGTCCCCCCAGTGTCACCTGTCCCCCCCAATGTCACCTGTCCCCCCCCAGTGTCACCTGTCCCCCCCAATGTCACCTGTCCCCCCCAGTGTCACCTGTCCCCCCAATGTCACCTGTCCCCCCAATGTCACCTGTCCCCCCCCAGTGTCACCTGTCCCCCCAATGTCACCTGTCCCCCCAATGTCACCTGTCCCCCCCAGTGTCACCTGTCCCCCCAATGTCACCTGTCCCCCCCCAGTGTCACCTGTCCCCCCAGTGTCACCTGTCCCCCCAATGTCACCTGTCCCCCCCAGTGTCACCTGTCCCCCCCAATGTCACCGACTCCCCCAGTGTCACCTGTCCCCCCAATGTCACCTGTCCCCCCCAGTGTCACCTGTCCCCCCAATGTCACCTGTCCCCCCAATGTCACCTGTCCCCCCCAGTGTCACCTGTCCCCCCCAGTGTCACCTGTCCCCCCCCAGTGTCACCTGTCCCCCCCAATGTCACCTGTCCCCCCCCAGTGTCACCTGTCCCCCCAATGTCACCTGTCCCCCCCAGTGTCTCCTGTCCCCCCAATGTCACCTGTCCCCCCCAATGTCACCTGTCCCCCCCAATGTCACCTGTCCCCCCAATGTCACCTGTCCCCCCCAATGTCACCTGTCCCCCCCAGTGTCACCTGTCCCCCCAATGTCACCTGTCCCCCCCAATGTCACCTGTCCCCCCCCAGTTTCACCTGTCCCCCCCAATGTCACCTGTCCCCCCCAGTGTCACCTGTCCCCCCCTGTGTCACCTGTCCCCCCAATGTCACCTGTCCCCCCCAATGTCACCTGTCCCCCCCAGTGTCACCTGTCCCCCCAATGTCACCTGTCCCCCCCAATGTCACCTGTCCCCCCCAGTGTCACCTGTCCCCCCAATGTCACCTGTCCCCCCAATGTCACCTGTCCCCCCCCAGTGTCACCTGTCCCCCCCCAGTGTCACCTGTCCCCCCAATGTCACCTGTCCCCCCCCAGTGTCACCTGTCCCCCCAATGTCACCTGTCCCCCCCCAGTGTCACCTGTCCCCCCCAGTGTCACCTGTCCCCCCCCAGTGTCACCTGTCCCCCCCAATGTCACCTGTCCCCCAATGTCACCTGTCCCCCCCCAGTGTCACCTGTCCCCCCCAGTGTCACCTGTCCCCCCAATGTCACCTGTCCCCCCCCAGTGTCACCTCTCCCCCCCAATGTCACCTGTCCCCCCCAATGTCACCTGTCCCCCCCAATGTCACCTGTCCCCCCCCAGTGTCACCTCTCCCCCCCAATGTCACCTGTCCCCCCAATGTCACCTGTCCCCCCAATGTCACCTGTCCCCCCCAGTGTCACCTGTCCCCCCCCAGTGTCACCTGTCCCCCCAATGTCACCTGTCCCCCCCAATGTCACCTGTCCCCCCCCAATGTCACCTGTCCCCCCCAGTGTCACCTGTCCCCCCCAATGTCACCTGTCCCCCCAGTGTCACCTGTCCCCCCCAGTGTCACCTGTCTCCCCAGTGTCACCTGTCCCCCCCCAATGTCACCTGTCCCCCCAGTGTCACCTGTCCCCCCCAGTGTCACCTGTCCCCCCCAATGTCACCTGTCCCCCCCAGTGTCACCTGTCCCCCCAGTGTCACCTGTCCCCCCAATGTCACCTGTCCCCCCCAGTGTCACCTGTCCCCCCCAGTGTCACCTGTCCCCCCCAATGTCACCTGTCCCCCCAATGTCACCTGTCCCCCCCAGTGTCACCTGTCCCCCCCAATGTCACCTGTCCCCCCCAGTGTCACCTGTCCCCCCCAATGTCACCTGTCCCCCCCCAATGTCACCTGTCCCCCCCAATGTCACCTGTCCCCCCCCAATGTCACCTGTCCCCCCCAGTGTCACCTGTCCCCCCAATGTCACCTGTCCCCCCCCAATGTCACCTGTCCCCCCCCAGTGTCACCTGTCCCCCCCAATGTCACCTGTCCCCCCCCAATGTCACCTGTCCCCCCCCAGTGTCACCTGTCCCCCCAGTGTCACCTGTCCCCCCCAATGTCACCTGTCCCCCCCAGTGTCACCTGTCCCCCCCCAATGTCACCTGTCCCCCCCCAATGTCACCTGTCCCCCCAATGTCACCTGTCCCCCCCAATGTCACCTGTCCCCCCCAGTGTCACCTGTCCCCCCCAGTGTCACCTGTCCCCCCCAATGTCACCTGTCCCCCCCAGTGTCACCTGTCCCCCCCCAATGTCACCTGTCCCCCCCAGTGTCACCTGTCCCCCCCAATGTCACCTGTCCCCCCAGTGTCACCTGTCCCCCCAGTGTCACCTGTCCCCCCCAGTGTCACCTGTCTCCCCAGTGTCACCTGTCCCCCCCCAGTGTCACCTGTCCCCCCCAGTGTCACCTGTCCCCCCAATGTCACCTGTCTCCCCAGTGTCACCTGTCCCCCCCAATGTCACCTGTCCCCCCCAGTGTCACCTGTCCCCCCAGTGTCACCTGTCCCCCCAATGTCACCTGTCCCCCCCAGTGTCACCTGTCCCCACCAATGTCACCTGTCCCCCCAGTGTCACCTGTCCCCCCAGTGTCACCTGTCCCCCCCAATGTCACCTGTCCCCCCAATGTCACCTGTCCCCCCAATGTCACCTGTCCCCCCAGTGTCACCTGTCCCCCCAATGTCACCTGTCCCCCCCAGTGTCACCTGTCCCCCCAATGTCACCTGTCCCCCCCAGTGTCACCTGTCCCCCCCCAATGTCACCTGTCCCCCCAATGTCACCTGTCCCCCCCAGTGTCACCTGTCCCCCCCAATGTCACCTGTCCCCCCCCAATGTCACCTGTCCCCCCAATGTCACCTGTCCCCCCCCAGTGTCACCTGTCCCCCCCAGTGTCACCTGTCCCCCCAATGTCACCTGTCCCCCCCAGTGTCACCTGTCCCCCCCCAATGTCACCTGTCCCCCCCCAATGTCACCTGTCCCCCCAATGTCACCTGTCCCCCCCAATGTCACCTGTCCCCCCCAATGTCACCTGTCCCCCCCCAGTGTCACCTGTCCCCCCAATGTCACCTGTCCCCCCCAATGTCACCTGTCCCCACCAATGTCACCTGTCCCCCCAATGTCACCTGTCCCCACCAATGTCACCTGTCCCCCCAATGTCACCTGTCCCCCCAGTGTCACCTGTCCCCCCCCAGTGTCACCTGTCCCCCCCAATGTCACCTGTCCCCACCAATGTCACCTGTCCCCCCAGTGTCACCTGTCCCCCCCAATGTCACCTGTCCCCCCCAGTGTCACCTGTCCCCCCCCAGTGTCACCTGTCCCCCCCAATGTCACCTGTCCCCACCAATGTCACCTGTCCCCCCAGTGTCACCTGTCCCCCCAGTGTCACCTGTCCCCCCCAATGTCACCTGTCCCCCCCCAATGTCACCTGTCCCCCCCCAATGTCACCTGTCCCCCCCAATGTCACCTGTCCCCCCAGTGTCACCTGTCCCCCCCAATGTCACCTGTCCCCCCCAGTGTCACCTGTCCCCACCAATGTCACCTGTCCCCCCAGTGTCACCTGTCCCCCCAGTGTCACCTGTCCCCCCCAATGTCACCTGTCCCCCCCCGGTGTCACCTGTCCCCCCAATGTCACCTGTCCCCCCCCAGTGTCACCTGTCCCCCCAATGTCACCTGTCCCCCCCCAGTGTCACCTGTCCCCCCCAGTGTCACCTGTCCCCCCCAATGTCACCTTTCCCCCCCCAATGTCACCTGTCCCCCCAGTGTCACCTGTCCCCCCCAGTGTCACCTGTCCCCCCAGTGTCACCTGTCCCCACCAATGTCACCTGTCCCCCCAGTGTCACCTGTCCCCCCCAGTGTCACCTGTCCCCCCCAATGTCACCTGTCCCCCCCCAATGTCACCTGTCCCCCCCCAGTGTCACCTGTCCCCCCCAGTGTCACCTGTCCCCCCAGTGTCACCTGTCCCCCCAATGTCACCTGTCCCCCCAATGTCACCTGTCCCCCCAATGTCACCTGTCCCCACCAATGTCACCTGTCCCCCCAATGTCACCTGTCCCCCCAGTGTCACCTGTCCCCCCCAATGTCACCTGTCCCCCCCCAATGTCACCTGTCCCCCCCAATGTCACCTGTCCCCCCCAGTGTCACCTGTCCCCCCCCAGTGTCACCTGTTCCCCCAATGTCACCTGTCCCCCCCAATGTCACCTGTCCCCCCCCAGTGTCACCTGTCCCCCCCCAATGTCACCTGTCCCCCCCAGTGTCACCTGTCCCCCCCAGTGTCACCTGTCCCCCCCAATGTCACCTGTCCCCCCCCAATGTCACCTGTCCCCCCAATGTCACCTGTCCCCCCCAGTGTCACCTGTCCCCCCCCAGTGTCACCTGTCCCCCCCAGTGTCACCTGTCCCCCCAATGTCACCTGTCCCCCCAATGTCACCTGTCCCCCCCCAGTGTCACCTGTCCCCCCCAATGTCACCTGTCCCCCCCAGTGTCACCTGTCCCCCCCCAGTGTCACCTGTCCCCCCCAGTGTCACCTGTCCCCCCAATGTCACCTGTCCCCCCAATGTCACCTGTCCCCCCCAGTGTCACCTGTCCCCCCCAGTGTCACCTGTCCCCCCAGTGTCACCTGTCCCCCCCAGTGTCACCTGTCCCCCCCCGTGTCACCTGTCCCCCCAGTGTCACCTGTCCCCCCAGTGTCACCTGTCCCCCCAATGTCACCTGTCCCCCCCAGTGTCACCTGTCCCCCCAATGTCACCTGTCCCCCCCAATGTCACCTGTCCCCCCCCAATGTCACCTGTCCCCCCCCAGTGTCACCTGTCCCCCCCAATGTCACCTGTCCCCCCCCAATGTCACCTGTCCCCCCCCAGTGTCACCTGTCCCCCCAATGTCACCTGTCCCCCCAGTGTCACCTGTCCCCCCCAATGTCACCTGTCCCCACCAATGTCACCTGTCCCCCCAATGTCACCTGTCCCCACCAATGTCACCTGTCCCCCCAATGTCACCTGTCCCCCCCCCAGTGTCACCTGTCCCCCCAATGTCACCTGTCCCCCCCCAATGTCACCTGTCCCCCCCCAGTGTCACCTGTCCCCCCCAGTGTCACCTGTCCCCTCCAGGTGCGGCTGCTGCCCCTCCCCCACCGGCGGCCCCGGAGCGGCCCCGGAGAGAGCCCCAGGTGAGGGGGGGGAGGGGAGGGGCCCGGGGGGGTTGGGGGGAGGGTGACATTGGGGGGGGGGGTGGTCCCTGACCCCAACCTTTGACCCCTGACCCACAGCTGACCCTTGACCCCTGACCCACAGCCTCTGACTCCTGACCCCAAACCGCTGACCCACAGCTGGCCCTTGACCTCTGACCTTTGACCCCTGACCCACAGAGGGACCTTGACCCCTGACCCCTGACCACTGTCCCACAGCTGTCAGTGACCCCTGATCTCTGACCCCTGACCTCTGCAAGTCCCTGTATCTTGGGGATGTCGGTGACCCCTGACCCCTGAGGTCACTGTGTCTGCTCTGGGGCTGTCCCTTCGGGTGACCCTTGACCTTTGCCCCCAGGTCCCCGCAGTGGCGGCCGCTGGCCCTGGGGGGTGTCGGTGACCCCTGACCCCTGCCCTTTGCCCCCAGGTCCCCGCGGTGGCGGTCAGTGACCCCGGGGGGTGTCGGTGACCCCTGACCCCTGCCCTTTGCCCCCAGGTCCCCGCGGTGGCGGCCGCTGGCCCTGGGGGGGTGTCGGTGACCCCTGACCCCTGCCCTTTGCCCCCAGGTCCCCGCGGTGGCGGTCAGTGACCCCGGGGGGTGTCGGTGACCCCTGACCCCTGCCCTTTGCCCCCAGGTCCCCGCGGTGGCGGTCAGTGACCCCGGGGGGTGTCGGTGACCCCTGACCCTTGACCTTTGCCCCCAGGTCCCCACGGTGGCGGCCGCTGGCCCTGGCGCTGCCGCTGGCCCTGGGGGGGGCGCTGTCCCTGGGCTACGCTCTGGCCCAACCCCCCCGGCGGCGCCGGGCGCGGCTCCTGCTGGAGGGCGTGGCCAGGTTCTGCAGGTGAGGGGCGGGGGGGGGTCCCGGGGGGGTTTGGGGGGTCCTGGGGGGAATTTGGGAGGTCCCAGGTGGAATTTGGGGATCCTGGGGGGGGTTTGGGGGGTCCCAGGTGGAATTTGGGGGATCCCGGGGGGGGGGGTTGGGGGGTCCTGGGGGGGTTTGGGGGGTCCCGGGGGGAATTTGGGGGGTCCTGGGGGGAATTTGGGAGGTCCCAGGTGGAATTTGGGGGATCCTGGGGGGGGTTTGGGGGGTCCCGGGGGAGTTTGAGGGGGCCTGGGGGGGTTTGGGGGGTCCCGGGTGGAATTTGGGGGGTCCCGGGGGGGGTTTGGGGGGTCCCGGGTGGAATTTGGGGGGTCCTGGGGGGGTTTGGGGTGTCCTGGGAGGTCCCAGGTGGAATTTGGGGTGTCCCGGGGGGGTTTGGGGGGTCCTGGGGGGGGTTTGGGGGGTCCCGGGTGGAATTTGGGGGGTCCCGGGGGGGGTTTGGGGGGTCCCGGGGGCAATTTGGGGGGTTCCGGGGGGGGTTTGGGGGGGTCCTGGGGGGAATTTGGGGGGTCCCAGGGGGGGTTTGGGGGGTCCCGGGGGAGTTTGAGGGGGCCTGGGGGGGTTTGGGGGGTCCCGGGTGGAATTTGGGGGGTCCCGGGGGGGTTTGGGGTGTCCTGGGAGGTCCCAGGTGGAATTTGGGGTGTCCTGGGGGGGATTTGGGGGGTCCTGGAGGGGGCTTGGGGGGTCCCAGGTGGAATTTCGGGGTATTTGAGGGAGGAATTTGGGGGGTTCTGGGGGGATTTGGGGGGTCCTGAGGGGGGTTTGGGGGGTCCCGGGGGGGTTTGGGGGTATTTGAGGGGGAATTTGGGGAGTCCTGGGGGGATTTGGGGGGTCTTGGGAGGTCCCAGGTGGAATTTGGGGGGTTCTGGGGGGGTTTTGGGGGATCCCGGGGGGGATTTGGGGGGTCCTGGGAGGTCCCAAGTGGAATTTGGGGGATCCTGGGGGGGTTTGGGGAGTCCTGGCAGGAATTTGGGGGGTCCCGGAAGGATTTGGGGGGTCCTGGGGGGTTTGAGGGTTCCCAGGTGGAATTTGGGGGTCCCTGGGTGTTTTTTGGGGGTCCCCGGTTGTTTTTTTGGGGTCTCCGGGTGATTTTCGGGGTCTCCGGGTGATTTTCGGGGTCTCCAGGTGATTTTGGGGGTCCCTGGTTGTTTTTTGGGTGTCCCTGGGTTATTTTTTGGGGTCTCCAGGTGTTTTTTTGGGGGTCCCCAGTTGTTTTTTGGGGTCTCCGGGTGATTTTTGGGGGTCCCGGAGTGTTTTTTGGGGTCTCCGGGTGATTTTTGGGGTCTCCAGGTGATTTTTGGGGGTCCCTGGATGTTTTTTGGGGGTTTCCGGGTGATTTTCGGGGTCTCCGGGTGTTTTTTTGGGGTCCCCGGTTGTTTTCGGGGTCTCCGGGTGATTTTGGGGTCCCCGGCCCCCCCGCTGCCCCCCAGGTCGCTCTCCGTGGGTCCCTGGGTGTTTTTTCGGGGTCTCCGGGTGATTTTTGGGGGTCTCCAGGTGATTTTCGGGGTCTCCGGGTGATTTTCGGGGTCCCCGGTTGTTTTCGGGGTCTCCGGGTGATTTTGGGGTCCCCGGCCCCCCCGCTGCCCCCCAGGTCGCTCTCTGTGGGTCCCGGGGTGTTTTTTGGGGTCTCCAGGTGATTTTCGGGGTCTCCGGGTGTTTTTTGGGGGTCCCTGGATTTTTTCGGGGTCTCCGGGTGATTTTTGGGGGTCCCCGGGTGTTTTTTGGGGTCTCCGGGTGATTTTTGGGGGTCTCCGGGTGATTTTCGGGGGTCCCCGGTTGTTTTTCGGGGTCTCCGGGTGATTTTTGGGGGTCCCAGGGTTGTTTTTTGGGGGTCCCCGGTTGTTTTTTGGGGTCCCCTGTTGTTTTTTGGGGTCTCCAGGTGATTTTTGGGGGTCCCCGGTTGTTTTTCGGGGTCTCCGGGTGATTTTGGGGCCCCCGCCCCCCCGCTGCCCCCCAGGTCGCTCTCCGTGGGTCTCCACATCTCCCTGGATTACTGGTGGACCACCAACGTGGAGCTGCGCGGCCTCGACCAGGTGGGGCCGGGTTTGGGGGGCCCCGGGGGGATTCTGGGGAATTTCGGGAATTTTGGGGGAATTTGGGGAATTTTTGGGGATTTGGGGGGATTTTGGGGGAATTTTGGGAATTTTTGGAGGGTCCCAAGAGGGTTTTGGGGGGAGAAATTTGGGGATTTTTTTTTTTTTTTTGGGGGGGGGGTTGGGGAAGATTTTGGGGGTCTCTGAGGTTTGGGGGACATTCCCTGACCCCTGAGTGACCCCTGATCTCTGTGTGACCCCTGAGTGACCCCTGAGAGATCCCTGACCTCTGAGTGACCCCTGAGTGCCCCCTAAGTGACTCCTGACCTCTGAGTGACCCCTGAATGACCCCTCACCTCTGTGTGGCCCCTGAGCGACCCCTGACCTCTGTGTGACCCCTGTGTGACCCCTGAGAGATCCCTGATCTCTGAGTGACCCCTGAGTGACCCCTGAGTGATCCCTGACCTGTGTGACTCCTGTGTGACCCCTGAGTGACCTCTGAGTGATCCTTGACCTCTGTGTGACCCCTGAGTGACCCCTGAGTGACCCCTGACCCCTGAGTGACCCCTGAGTGACCCCTAAGTGACCCCTGACCTCTGAGTGACCCCTGAGTGATCCCTGACCTCTGAGTGATCCTTGACCTCTGTGTGACCCCTAAGTGACCCCTGAGTGATCCCTGACCTCTGAGTGATCCTTGACCTCTGTGTGACCCCTGAGTGACCCCTGAGTGATCCCTGACCTCTGAGTGACCCCTGACCTCTGTGAGACCCCCGTGTGCGTGTCCCCGTGTCCCCAGCACAGCCCCGGTTACCTGTTGGCCGTGTCACACCTGCGCGTGTGTCACACCTGTGTGTGTGTCACACCTGCGCGTGTGTCACACCTGTGCACGTGTCACACCTGTGCGCGTGTCACACCTGTGTGTGTGTCACACCTGTGTGTGTGTCACACCTGTGCGTGTCACACCTGTGCGTGTGTCACACCTGTGCGTGTCACACCTGTGTGTGTGTCACACCTGTGTGTGTCTCACACCTGTGTGTGTGTCACACCTGTGTGCGTGTCACACCTGCGCGTGTGTCACACCTGTGTGTGTGTCACACCTGCGCGTGTGTCACACCTGTGCGCGTGTCACACCTGTGCGCGTGTCACACCTGTGTGTGTGTCACACCTGTGTGTCTCACACCTGTGCGCGTGTCACACCTGTGCGCGTGTCACAGCTGCGTGTGTCTCACACCTGTGCGTGTGTCACACCTGTGCGTGTCACACCTGTGCGTGTGTCACACCTGTGCGCGTGTCACACCTGCGTGTGTCTCACACCTGTGCGTGTGTCACACCTGTGCGTGTGTCACACCTGTGCGTGTCACACCTGTGCGTGTGTCACACCTGTGTGTGTCTCACACCTGTGTGTGTCTCACACCTGTGCGTGTGTCACACCTGTGCGTGTCACACCTGTACGCGTGTCACACCTGTGTGTGTCTCACACCTGTGTGTCACACCTGTGCGTGTGTCACACCTGTGCGCGTGTCACACCTGCGTGTGTCTCACACCTGTGCGTGTGTCACACCTGTGCGTGTGTCACACCTGTGTGTGTCTCACACCTGTGTGTGTCTCACACCTGTGCGTGTGTCACACCTGTGCGTGTCACACCTGTACGCGTGTCACACCTGTGTGTGTCTCACACCTGTGTGTCACACCTGTGCGTGTGTCACACCTGTGCGCGTGTCACACCTGCGTGTGTCTCACACCTGTGCGTGTGTCACACCTGTGTGTGTCTCACACCTGTGTGTGTCTCACACCTGTGCGTGTGTCACACCTGTGCGTGTCACACCTGTACGCGTGTCACACCTGTGTGTGTCTCACACCTGTGTGTCACACCTGTGCGTGTGTCACACCTGTGCGCGTGTCACACCTGCGTGTGTCTCACACCTGTGCGTGTGTCACACCTGTGCGTGTGTCACACCTGTGCGCGTGTCACACCTGCGCGTGTGTCACACCTGTGTGTGTGTCACACCTGTGCGTGTGTCACACCTGTGCGCATGTCACACCTGTGCGCATGTCACACCTGCGTGTGTCACACCTGTGCGTGTGTCACACCTGTGCGTGTGTCACACCTGTGCGCGTGTCACACCTGCGTGTGTCTCACACCTGTGCGTGTGTCACACCTGTGCGTGTGTCACACCTGTGCGCATGTCACACCTGCGTGTGTCTCACACCTGTGTGTGTCTCACACCTGTGCGTGTGTCACACCTGTGCGTGTGTCACACCTGTGCGCATGTCACACCTGCGTGTGTCTCACACCTGTGTGTGTCTCACACCTGTGCGTGTGTCACACCTGTGCGTGTGTCACACCTGTGCGCATGTCACACCTGCGTGTGTCTCACACCTGTGTGTGTCTCACACCTGTGCGTGTGTCACACCTGTGCGTGTGTCACACCTGTGCGCATGTCACACCTGCGTGTGTCACACCTGTGCGTGTCTCACACCTGTGCGTGTCCCCGTGTCCCCAGCACAGCCCCGGGTACCTGTCGGCCATGTCACACCTGTGCGTGTGTCACACCTGTGCGTGTCTCACACCTGTGTGTGTGTCACACCTGTGCGTGTGTCACACCTGTGCGTGTGTCACACTTGTGTGTGTGTGTCACACCTGTGCGCGTGTCACACCTGTGCGTGTCCCCGTGTCCCCAGCACAGCCCCGGGTACCTGTCGGCCGTGTCACACCTGTGCGCGTGTCACACCTGTGCGCGTGTCACACCTGCGCGTGTCCCCGTGTCCCCAGCACAGCCCCGGGTACCTGTCGGCCATGTCGGGCTGTCACCGCCGCGCGGGGCAGCGCCTCCTGCAGGGGGCGCTCTCCAACGGCGGGCTCTACGTCAAGCTGGGCCAGGGGCTCTGCGCCCTCGACCACCTGCTGCCGCCTGAGGTGACGATGACGCTGCGGCCGCTGGAGGACAGCGCCAGCCCCCGGGGACACCAGGAGGTGACACTGGGGACAGTGGGGACAGTGGGGACACTGGGGACACCGGGGACACTGGGGACAGCGGGGACACTGGGGACAGCGGGGACACTGGGGACACTGGGGACACTGGGGACACTGGGGACACTGGGGACACCGGGGACAATGGGGACACTGGGGACACTGGGGACACTGGGGACACCGGGGACAATGGGGACACTGGGGACAATGGGGACACTGGGGACAATGGGGACACTGGGGACACTGGGGACACCGGGGACAATGGGGACACTGGGGACAATGGGGACACTGGGGACAATGGGGACACTGGGGACACCGGGGACACCGGGGACAGCGGGGACACTGGGGACAGTGGGGACACCGGGGACACCGGGGACAGCGGGGACACTGGGGACACTGGGGACAGCGGGGACACTGGGGACACTGGGGACACTGGGGACAGTGGGGACAATGGGGACACTGGGGACACTGGGGACACTGGGGACAGTGGGGACAATGGGGACACTGGGGGGACACCGGGGACACTGGGGGGACACTGGGGACACTGGGGACACTGGGGACACTGGGGACAGTGGGGACACTGGGGACACTGGGGACACTGGGGACACCGGGGACAATGGGGACAATGGGGACACTGGGGACACTGGGGACACCGGGGACAATGGGGACACTGGGGACACTGGGGACACTGGGGACACTGGGGACACTGGGGACACCGGGGACAATGGGGACACTGGGGACACTGGGGACACTGGGGACACTGGGGACACTGGGGGGACACCGGGGACACTGGGGGGACACTGGGGACACTGGGGACACTGGGGCCACCGGGGACACCGGGGACACTGGGGACAGTGGGGACACTGGGGACACTGGGGACACTGGGGACACTGGGGGGACACTGGGGACACTGGGGGGACACTGGGGACACTGGGGACACTGGGGGGACACTGGGGACACTGGGGACACTGGGGACAATGGGGACACTGGGGACACTGGGGACAATGGGGACAATGGGGACATTGGGGACACTGGGGACACTGGGGACACTGGGGACACTGGGGACAATGGGGACAATGGGGACAATGGGGACAGCGGGGACACTGGGGACAGTGGGGACACTGGGGACACTGGGGACAGCGGGGACACTGGGGACACTGGGGACACTGGGGACACTGGGGACAGTGGGGACACTGGGGACACTGGGGACAGTGGGGACACTGGGGACACTGGGGACACTGGGGACACCGGGGACAATGGGGACAATGGGGACACTGGGGACACTGGGGACACCGGGGACAATGGGGACACTGGGGACACTGGGGACACTGGGGACAGTGGGGACAATGGGGACACTGGGGGGACACCGGGGACACTGGGGACAATGGGGACACTGGGGACACTGGGGACACTGGGGACACTGGGGACAGCGGGGACACTGGGGACACTGGGGACACTGGGGACACTGGGGACAGCGGGGACACTGGGGACACTGGGGACACTGGGGACACTGGGGACAGTGGGGACACTGGGGACACTGGGGACAATGGGGACATTGGGGACACCGGGGACACTGGGGAGATTGGGGACACTGTGGCACCTGTCGTCCCTTGGACTTGGGGACACCAAAGTCCCCAGGGAGGGGGTGGAGGGAGGTTCCCAGTGTCCCTCACCTGTCCCTCACCTGTCCCCTCACCTGTCCCTCACCTGTCCCCTCACCTGTCCCCTCACCTGTCCCCTCACCTGTCCCTCACCTGTCCCCTCACCTGTCCCCTCACCTGTCCCCTCACCTGTCCCTCACCTGTCCCCTCACCTGTCCCCTCACCTGTCCCCTCACCTGTCCCCTCACCTGTCCCCTCACCTGTCCCAGGTGGACGAGCTGTTCCTGGAGGATTTCCAGACCACGCCTTCCGGAATGTTCCGCGACTTCGACTACGAGCCGGTGGCGGCCGCCAGCCTGGCCCAGGTGCACCGCGCCACCCTCCCCGACGGGACCCCCGTGGCCGTCAAGGTGTGACCCTGGGCCGGGCGGGACCTACCTGGGGGACAGGTGAGGGTGGGCGGGGTGAGGGGGGGCGGCTCCGAGCCCCGCCCGGGTGACCCCGCCCCGCCCAGGTGCAGTACCTGGACCTGCGGGATCGCTTCGAGGGCGACATGAGGACCCTGGAGCTGCTGCTGCGCCTGGTGGAGTTCATGCACCCCGACTTCGCCCTGGGCTGGGTGCTGCAGGTGAGGGGGCGCACCTGGGCGCACCTGGGCACACCTGGGCACACCTGGGATACACCTGGGGACACCTGGGGACACCTGGGATACACCTGTCCCCACTGCCTGGTGGAGTTCATGCACCCCGACTTCGCCCTGGGCTGGGTGCTGCAGGTGAGGGGGCGCACCTGGGGACACCTGGGCACACCTGGAGACACCTGGGCACACCTGGGGACACCTGGGGACACCTGGGATACCCCTGTCCCCACTGCCTAGTGGAGTTCATGCACCCCGACTTCGCCCTGGGCTGGGTGCTGCAGGTGAGGGGGCGCACCTGGGCGCACCTGGGGACACCTGGGGACACCTGGGATACACCTGGGGACACCTGGGGACACCTGGGATACACCTGTCCCCACTGCCTGGTGGAGTTCATGCACCCCGACTTCGCCCTGGGCTGGGTGCTGCAGGTGAGGGGGCGCACCTGGGGACACCTGGGCACACCTGGAGACACCTGGGCACACCTGGGGACACCTGGGGACACCTGGGATACCCCTGTCCCCACTGCCTAGTGGAGTTCATGCACCCCGACTTCGCCCTGGGCTGGGTGCTGCAGGTGAGGGGGCGCACCTGGGGACACCTGGGCACACCTGGAGACACCTGGGCACACCTGGGGACACCTGGGGACACCTGGGATACCCCTGTCCCCACTGCCTAGTGGAGTTCATGCACCCCGACTTCGCCCTGGGCTGGGTGCTGCAGGTGAGGGGGCGCACCTGGGCGCACCTGGGGACACCTGGGGACACCTGGGGACAGCTGGGATACACCTGGGGACACGGGATACACCTGGGCACACCTGGGGACACCTGGGCACACCTGGGGACACCTGGGATACACCTGGGCACACCTGGGGACACCTGGGCACACCTGGGGACACCTGGGATACACCTGGGCACACCTGGGGACACCTGGGCACACCTGGGCACACCTGGGCGCACCTGGGGACACCTGGGGACAGCTGGGCACACCTGGGATACACCCGGGCACACCTGGGCACACCTGGACACACCTGGGATACACCTGGGGACACCTGGGCACACCTGGGCACATCTGGGCACACCTGTCCCCACTGCCTGGTGGAGTTCATGCATTCACCTCTTCTCACCTGTCTCACTCACCTGTCTCACCTGTCCCCAGGAGCTGAAGGGGACGCTGTCCCCTGTGTCACTCTCACCTGTCCCTCACCTGTCCCTCACCTGTCTCACCTGTGTCTCACCTGTCCAGGAGCTGAAGGGGACACTGTCCCTCACCTGTCTCACCTGTCTCACCTGTCCAGGAGCTGAAGGGGACACTGTCCCTCACCTGTCTCACCTGTCTCACCTGTCCAGGAGCTGAAGGGGACACTGTCCCTCACCTGTCCCTCGCCTGTCCCTCACCTGTCTCACCTGTGTCTCACCTGTCCAGGAGCTGAAGGGGACGCTGGCGCTGGAGCTGGATTTCGAGAACGAGGCGCGGAACTCGGAGCGCTGCGGGCGGGACCTGGGACACCTGAGAGGGGTGACGGTGCCCAGGGTGCACTGGGGGCACTGCAGCAAGGTGAGACACACCTGGGCACACCTGGGGACACACCTGGGGACAGCTGGGGACAGCTGGGGACACACCTGGGGACAGCTGGGACACACCTGGGCACACCTGGGGACAGCTGGGACACACCTGGGCACACCTGGGACACACCTGGGGACAGCTGGGGACATCTGGGGACACACCTGGGTCACACCTGGAGACACACCTGGGCACACCTGGGGACAGCTGGGACACACCTGGGCACACCTGGGGATACCTGGGGACGCACCTGGGGACACTGCAGCACGGTGGGGACACGGGGCCAGGTGACACGGGGACCGGTGACACGGGGACAGGTGACACGGGACAGGTGACACGGGGCCAGGTGACACGGGGCCAGGTGACACGGGGACAGGTGACACTGGGCCAGATGACACGGGGACAGGTGACACGGGACAGGTGACACGGGGCCAGGTGACACGGGGACAGATGACACGGGGACAGGTGACACGGGGCCAGGTGACACGGGGACAGGTGACACGGGGACAGGTGACACGGGGCAGGTGACACGGGGCCAGGTGACACAGGCCAGGTGACACGGGCCAGGTGACACGGGCCAGGTGACACGGGGACAGGTGACATGGGGACAGGTGACACGGGGCCAGGTGACACAGGCCAGGTGACACAGGCCAGGTGACACGGGGCCAGGTGACACAGGCCAGGTGACACGGGCCAGGTGACACGGGGCCAGGTGACACGGGACAGGTGACACGGGGGACAGGTGACACGGGGCCAGATGACACGGGGACAGGTGACACGGGGCCCAGGTGACACGGGGCAGGTGACACGGGGCAGGTGACACGGGACAGGTGACACGGGACAGGGATGCTGGGGCCGGGGGGACAGGAGGAGCTGGCGGTGGGGGCGGGGCCGGGCTGGGCGTCACCTGGAGTGACGTCACCGTGTCCCCCATCCCTGTGTCCCTTTGTCCCTGTGTCCCCTCGCTGTCCCCTCTGTCCCCTCGCTGTCCCCTGGTGTCCCCATCCCTGTCACCATCGCCGTCGCTGTCCCTGGGTCCCCATCCCTGTGTCCCTTTGTCCTTGTCCCTGTGCCCCGCTGTCCCCGTTGTCCCCGTGTGTCCCCTGTTGTCCCCCTGTGTCCCCCTGTGTCCCCACTGTCCCCGCTGTCCCCGTTGTCCCTGCTGTCCCCCACTGTCCCCGTTGTCCCCACTGTCCCCGCTGTCCCCGCTGTCCCCACTGTCCCCGCTGTCCCCACTGTCCCCACTGTCCCCGCTGTCCCCACTGTCCCCGTTGTCCCCACTGTCCCCGCTGTCCCCGCTGTCCCCACTGTCCCCACTGTCCCCGCTGTCCCCACTGTCCCCACTGTCCCCGCTGTCCCCCCGTTGTCCCCCCGTTGTCCCCCCCGTGTCCCCGCTGTCCCCGCTGTCCCCGTTGTCCCCCCGTGTCCCCGTTGTCCCCCCGTGTCCCCGCTGTCCCCAGCGCGTGCTGACGGCCGATTTCTGCGACGGCTGCAAGATCACCAACGTCGAGGGGATCCGGGAGCTGGGCCTGGGCCTCCGAGACGTCAGTGCCGCGGGGCCCCGGCTGTGCCCGAGGGTCCCCGAGGGTCCCCAACTGTCCCCAAGTGTCCCCGAGTGTCCCCAAGTGTCCCCGGGTGTCCCCAAGGGTCCTCGAGTGTCCCCGAGTGTCCCCGGGTGTCCCCGGGTGTCCCCAAGTGTCCCCAACTGTCCCCAACTGTCCCCAAGGGTCCCCAAGTGTCCCCGGGTGTCCCCAAGTGTCCCCGAGTGTCCCCAACTGTCCCCAACTGTCCGCAAGGGTCCCCAACTGTCCCCAAGTGTCCCCAACTGTCCGCAAGGGTCCCCAACTGTCCCCGAGTGTCCCCAGGTGTCCCCGGGTGTCCCCGGGTGTCCCCGAGGGTCCCCGAGGGTCCCCGGGTGGCCCTGGGTGTCCCCAACTGTCCCCAGCTGTCCACAAGGGTCCCCAACTGTCCCCAAGTGTCCCCGAGTGTCCCCGAGTGTCCCCAGGGGGGTCCCGGGTGTCCCTGTCCCCTCCTGCCTTGGGGACAACGTCCGAGGGGATTTGGTCCCTGGGGAATCTGGGGGAATTTTGGGGAATTTGGGGGAATTTTGGGGAATTTTGGGGAATTTTGGGGAATTTTGGGGAATTTTGGGGGGTTCCCCGGGGTTCCCTGAGGATTTAGGGGGGTCCTGAGTTGGGTGGTTTTTTTTGGGGGAGGGGTCCCTGGAGGGATTTGGGGTTTTTTGGGGGGGGTTTGGGAAATTTTTGGGGGGTTTTGGGTGTTTTTTGGGGGATTTTAGGGGTTTTTGGGGTGGTTTTGGGGTTTTGGGGGTTTTTCGGGGGGTTTGGGGGGGTTTTTTGGGGGGATTTGGGGGGTTTTTCGGGTGTTTTGGAGTTTTTGGGGGGGATTTGGGGTTTTTGGGGGTGGTTTCGGGAAATTTTTGGGGGGTTTGGGGCGTTTTTGGGTGTTTTTCGGGGGTTTTGTGGGTTTTTGGGTTTTTTGGGGGGGATCCCTGAGACCCCCTGGGCCCCATTGCTGATCCAGGGGTTTTTTGGGGTGTTTTTGGGGTGTTTTTGGGGTGTTTTGGGGTGTTTTGGGGTGATTTCGGGGTGTTTTGGGTGGTTTGGGGGTGTTTCAGGGTGTTTTTGGGGTGGTTTTGGGGTGGTTTTGGGTGTTTTGGGGTGTTTTCGGGGTTCCTGATGCTGCTGTTGCCCAATTGCTGATCCAGGGGATTTTGGGAGTATTTGAGGTGTTTTTGGGTGTTTTTGGGATTTTTTGGGGTGTTTTGGGGTCCCTGACCACTTCTTTTGCCCCATTGCTGATCCAGGGGATTTTTGGGGTGATTTTTGGGTGATTTCGGGGTGGTTTTGTGGTCTCTGAGCTCCCCCTGTGCCCCATTGCTGATCCAGGGGATTTTTGGGGTGTTGTGGGCTGGTTTTGGGGTGTTTTGGGGTGTTTTTGGGTGTTTTGGACTGGTTTTGGGGTGTTTTGATGTGATTTCGGGGTGTTTTTGGGGTGTTTTTGGGGTGTTTTTGGGGTGTTTCGGGGTGTTTCAGGGTGTTTTTGGGGTGTTTTCGGGATGTTTCGGGGTCCCTGAGCCCCCTTTCTCCCTCCCCAGACCGCCGAGAAGCTGATCCAGGTGTTCGCCGAGCAGATTTTCTACACCGGCTTCATCCACGCGGATCCGCACCCCGGGAACGGTAACGGGGAGGGGGGGACCCCAAAAACGGGGAGGGGGCCCCAAAACGGGGAGGGGACCCCAAAACGGGGAGGGGACCCCAAAACGGGGAGGGGACCCCAAAAATGGGGAGGGGACCCCAAAACGGGGAGGGGACCCCAAAAATGGGGAGGGGACCCCAAAATTGGTGGAGGGAAATCCCAAAACGAGGTGACCCCAAAACCGAGAGGGGAAACCCCAAAACTGGGGTGGGGGGAAAATCCCAAAATTGGGGAGGAGACCCTAAAACTGGGGAGGGGGAAATCCTAAAAATGGGGGGGGGGACACCCCAAAATCGGGGAGGGGACCCGAAGTCCAGGAGGGGAACCCCAAAAAAGGGAGTTTCCCCCAAAAAAGGGAGTTCCCCCCAAAAAAGGGAGTTCCCCCCAAAAAAAGGGTCCCCAATTAAGGGGGTCCCCCCCCCCAAAAAAAGGGGGTGCCCCAAAAATAGAAGAGTCTCCCCCCCAAAAAAAACCGGGAGTCCCAAAAATACGGTGCCCCCAAAAAAAGGGAATCTCAAAAAAACGGGGATCCCCAAAAAGGGGGATCCCCAAAAAAAGGGGTCCGAAAAAAAGAGGTCCCCAAAAAATGGGGATCCCCAAAAAAAGGGGTCCGAAAAAAAGAGGTCCCAAAAAAATGGGGATCCCCAAAAAAAAGGTGATCCCGAAAAACGGGGATCCCAAAAAAAACGGGGATCCCCAAAAAAGGGGTCCCAAAAAAAGGGGGGGCCCAAAAAAAGAGGTCCCCAAAAAAATGGGGATCCCCCCAAAAACGGGGATCCCCAAAAAAGGAAATCCTCAAAAAAGGGGATCCCCAAAAAAAGGGGGATCCCCAAAAAAAGATCCCCCCGAAAAAAGGACATCCCCAAAAAAGGGGGTCCCCCCCCAAAAAAAAACCGATCCCCAAAAAAAATGAGAGAGGGGAGGGTCCCCCCCAAACCTCGGGGGGGTCCCCAAAATCCCGGGGGGTCCCCCAAACCTCGGGGGGGTCCCCAAAATCCCGGGGGGGTCCCCAAACCTCGGGGGGGTCCCCAAAATCCCGGGGTCCCCCCCAATTTCCCGTTTCCCGGGCAGTGCTGGTGCGGAGGGGCCCCGACGGGAAGGCGCAGCTGGTGCTGCTGGACCACGGCCTGTACGAGACCCTGAGCGAGAGGTGAGGGCGCCCCAAAAACCCCTCGGGGGGACCCCAAAATACCCCGGGGGACCCCAAAATACCCCGGGGGACCCCAAAATATTCCGGGGGACCCCAAAATACCCCCGGGGGGACCCAAAATATCCCGGGGGACCCCAAAATATCCCCGGGGACCCCAAAATATCCCGGGGACCCCAAAAAACCCGAGGGATCCCAAAAAACCCCGGGGACCCCAAAATATCCCGGGGACCCCAAAATATCCCCGGGGACCCCAAAATATCCCGGGGGACCCCAAAAACCCGGGGGGACCCCAAAATATCCCGGGGACCCCAAAATATCCCCGGGGACCCCAAAAAACCCCAGGGGACCCCAAAAAACCCCCGGGAACCCCAAAATACCCCCGGGGGACCCCAAAAAACCCCGGGGGACCCCAAAATACCCCCCGGGGGACCCCAAAATACCCCCGGGGGACCCCAAAAGAGCCGGGGGGACCCCAAAAAACCCGGGGGGGACCCCAAAATATCCCGGGGAAATATCCCAAAATCTGGGCGGGAAATCCCGAAATTTGGGGGGCGGGAAATCCCGAAATTTGGGCGGGAAATCCCAAAATTTGGGCGGGAAATCCCAAATCTGGGGGGGATGGGGTGGGGGGTTCCCCCAAAGCTAGGGGGTCCCCAAATTGGAGGGGGGGTCCCCAAAATCCGGGTGGGGGAACCCCGAAACCCCCGAGAGGGAAATCCCGGAATTCGGGTGGGAAATGCCGAAATTTTGGCGGGAAATCCCAAAATTTGGGCGGGAAATCCCAAAGTTTTGGCGGGAAATCCCAAAATTCGGGCTGGAAATCCCAAAATTCAGGCGGGAAATCCCGAAATTTTGGCGGGAAATCCTGAAATGTTGGCGGGAAATGCCGAAATTCGGGCGGGAAATCCCAAAATTCGGGCGGGAAATCCCGAAATTCGGGTGGGAAATCCCAAAATTCGGGCGGGAAATCCCAAAATTCTGGCGGGAAATCCCGAGATTTTGGCGGGAAATCCCAAAATTCGGGCGGGAAATCCTGAAATTTGGGCGGGAAATGCCGAAATTTTGGCGGGAAATCCCAAAATTTTGGCGGGAAATCCCAAAATTCGGGCGGGAAATCCCAAAATTTTGGTGGGAAATCCCAAAATTTTGGCGGGAAATCCCAAAATCTTGGCGGGAAATCCCAAAATTCGGGCGGAAAATGCCGAAATTTTGGCGGGAAATGCCAAAATCTTGGCGGGAAATGCCGAAATTTTGGCGGGAAATGCCAAAATCTTGGCGGGAAATGCCGAAATCTTGGCGGGAAATCCCAAAATTCGGGCGGGAAATCCCGAAATTTTGGCGGGAAATCCCAAAATTCGGGCGGGAAATGCCAAAATTCGGGCGGGAAATCCCGAACCTGGGGGGTGCCCGGTTTTTGGGGGGGTCCCCACAACCGCCCCGTGCCCCCCGCAGGGACCGGGCGTCGCTGTGCGGCCTCTGGCGGGCGATCGTGCTGCGCGACCGCGACGGCATGAGGGAGCGGGGCGCGGGAACTGGGGGTGCACGGTGAGGGGGAGGGGCGCCGGAAACGGGGGGGAGCCGGAAATGGGGAGGGGGAGCCGGAAACGGGGAGGGGAGCCGGAAATGGGGAGGGGGACACCGGAAATGGGGAGGGGAGCCGGAAACGGGGAGGGGGAGCCGGAAATGGGGAGGGGGAGCCGGAAATGGGGAGGGGAGACCGGAAATGGGGAGGGGAGCCGGAAACGGGGAGGGGGAGCCGGAAATGGGGAGGGGGAGCCCGGAAATGGGGAGGGGGAGCCGGAAATGGGGAGGGGGAGCCCGGAAATGGGGAGGGGGAGCCGGAAATGGGGAGGGGGAGCCGGAAATGGGGAGGGGAGCCCGGAAATGGGGAGGGGGAGACCGGAAATGGGGAGGGGGAGCCCGGAAATGGGGAGGGGGACACAGGAAATGGGGAGGGGAGCCGGAAATGGGGAGGGGGAGCCGGAAATGGGGAGGGGAGCCCGGAAATGGGGAGGGGAGACCGGAAATGGGGAGGGAACCCCGGAAATGGGGAGGGGGAGCCGGAAATGGGGAGGGGGAGCCCGGAAATGGGGAGGGGGATCCCGGAAATGGGGAGGGGACCCCGGAAATGGGGAGGGGAGCCGGAAATGGGGAGAGGGAGCCCGGAAAGAGGGAGCCCGGAAATGGGGAGGGGGAGCCCGGAAATGGGGAGGGGAGCCCGGAAATGGGGAGGGGGAGCCGGAAATGGGGAGGGGAGCCCAAAATGTGACCCCAAAGCGTTACCTGAGTTACCTGGGGGTCACCTGGGGGTCACCTGGGGGTCACCTGGGGGTTACCTGGGGGTTCTGGGGTCACCTGGGGGTCACCTGGGGGTCACCTGGGGGTTACCTGGGGGTTCTGGGGTCACCTGGGGGTCACCTGGGGGTTACCTGGGAGTTACCTGGGAGTTCCGGGGTCACCTGGGGGTTACCTGGGGGTTCCGGGGTCACCTGGGGGTTAGCTGAGAGTTACCTGGAAGTTCCGGGGTCACCTGGGGGTCACCTGGGGGTCACCTGGGGGTTACCTGGGGGTTCCGGGGTCACCTGGGGGTCACCTGTCCATCTCCCCCGCCCAGACTATTACCTGTTCTCGGAGATGCTGCTGCAGCGCCCCCTGGGGGTCACCTGGGGATCACCTGGGGGTTACCTGGGGGTCACCTGGGGGTTCTGGGGTCACCTGGGGATCACCTGGGGTCACCTGGGGTCACCTGGGGGTCACCTGTCCCCCCATCTCCCCGCCCAGACTATTACCTGTTCTCGGAGATGCTGCTGCAGCGCCCCCTGGGCGGCGCCGACTCTCGTCTCCTGGGCCCTGCGGGAGCTCACCTGGCCCAGGTGGGCGGCCCCGGCCCCGGCCCTCCGCCGGGGCCTCACCTGGGCGGCGCCGAGGGCCGCCTGAGCGGCGAGGAGCGGCGCTACATGCAGAGCATGGCGGCGCGCCGCTTCCCGCAGGTGCTGGGCGTGCTGCGGGCGCTGCCCCGCCCCATGCTGCTGGTCTTCCGCAACATCAACACCGTGCGCAGCGTGCACGCCGCCCTGGGCGCGCCCGCCGACAGGTGCGGCATCATGGCCCGCAGGTGAGCGCGGGGGGAGGGGAGGGGGGGGTGGGGCTGGGTCACGGGTGTGGCCCGGGTGTGTCCAGGTGTGTCCAGGCGTGTCACAGGTGTGTGTGTGACGGTCACAGGTGTGTGTGAGGGTCACGGGTGTGGCCCAGGTGTGTCCCGGGTGTGTGTGACGGTCACAGGTGTGTCCAGGTGTGTCCCGGGTGTGTGTGAGGGTCACGGGTGTGTCCAGGTGTGTCCCAGGTGTGTGTGAGGGTCACAGGTGTGTCCAGGTGTGTGTGTGATGGTCACGGGTGTGTGTGAGGGTCACAGGTGTGTCCAGGTGTGTCCCGGGTGTGTGTGAGGGTCACGGGTGTGTCCAGGTGTGTCCAGGTGTGTGTGAGGGTCACAGGTGTGTCCAGGTGTGTGTGTGATGGTCACGGGTGTGTGTGAGGGTCACAGGTGTGTCCAGGTGTGTCCCGGGTGTGTGTGAGGGTCACGGGTGTGTCCAGGTGTGTCCCAGGTGTGTGTGAGGGTCACAGGTGTGTCCAGGTGTGTGTGAGGGTCACAGGTGTGTCCAGGTGTGTCCCGGGTGTGTGTGTGACGGTCACAGGTGTGTGTGAGGGTCACGGGTGTGGCCCAGGTGTGTCCAGGTGTGTCCCGGGTGTGTGTGTGACGGTCACAGGTGTGTGAGGGTCACCGGTGTGTGTGACGGTCACAGGTGTGTCCCAGGTGTGTCCCGGGTGTGTGTGAGGGTCACAGGTGTGGCCTGGGTGTGTCCAGGTGTGCCACAGGTGTGTGTGTGATGGTCACAGGTGTGTACAGGTGTGTGTGAGGGTCACAGGTGTGTCCCAGGTGTGTCCAGGTGTGTCCCAGGTGTGTGTGAGGGTCACAGGTGTGTCCCAGGTGTGTCCAGGTGTGTCCCAGGTGTGTGTGAGGGTCACAGGTGTGTCCCAGGTGTGTCCAGGTGTGTCCCGGGTGTGTGTGCGGGTCACAGGTGTGTGAAGGTCACCGGTGTGTGTGAGGGTCACGGGTGTGTCCAGGTGTGTGTGTGACAGTCACAGGTGTGTGTGAGGGTTCCAGGTGTGTGTGAGAGTCACGGATGTGCCTCAGGTGTGTCCAGGTGTGTGTGAGGGTCACAGGTGTGTGTGAGGGTCACAGGTGTGCC
This sequence comes from Chamaea fasciata, assembly GCF_029207755.1. Taxonomy (NCBI): domain Eukaryota; kingdom Metazoa; phylum Chordata; class Aves; order Passeriformes; family Sylviidae; genus Chamaea; species Chamaea fasciata. The sequence continues at coordinate 23,492 of NW_027094560.1, forward strand.
TCAGGTGTGTGTGTGACGGCCACAGGTGTGTCCTGGGTGTGTGTGCGGGTCACAGGTGTATCCAGGTGTGTCCCAGGTGTGTCCCGGGTGTGTGTGTGATGGTCACAGGTGTGTCCCAGGTGTGTCCAGGTGTGTCCCGGGTGTGTCCCAGGTGTGTGTGATGCTCACAAGAGTGCCCCAGGTGTGTGAAGGTCCCAGGTGTGTCCAGGTGTGCCTCATGCGTGTGTCCCTTTTGGGGCTGCCCAGGTGAGCCCTGGGGCCTGTTGGGACACCCAGGTGAGCTCAGGTGTTCCCAGGTGAGCTCAGGTGAGGTCTGGGAGGGTTCGGGGTGTCCAGGTGTTCCCCAGGTGTGCCCAGGTGAGCTCAGGTGTGCCCAGGTGTTCCCAGGTGTTCCCAGGTGAGCTCAGGTGTGCCCAGGTGTCCCCAGGTGTGTTCGTAGGTGTGCCCAGGTGTGTCCAGGTGTTCCCAGGTGTCCCCAGGTGTTCCCAGGTGTGCCCAGGTGTTCCCAGGTGTGCCCAGGTGAGCTCAGGTGTGCCCTTCCCCCGCAGCGCCGTGCGCAGCTGGAGCCGCCTGCGGGGGGGTCCCGGGGGCTCCCTGAGGCAGCGGCTGCACCTGGGCTGGGAGAGCCTCAAGTTCGAGCTGGCCCTCAGGTGAGGGGGCGGGGCGCCGGTGGGGGCGTGGCCGGGGCTGTGGGAGGGGCTCAGGTGTGGTTTGGGGTGTGGGTGTGGCTCAGGTGGGGGCGTGGCTCAGGGGTGTGGGAGGGGCTCGTGGGGGAGCGCTCAGGTGAGGGGGTGGGGCTCAGGTGTGTGGGGGAGGGGCTCAGGTGGGGGCGTGGCTCAGGGGTGTGGGAGGGGCTCGTGGGGAGCGCTCAGGTGAGGGGGCGGGGCTCAGGTGTGGGGGGGAGGGGCTCAGGTGTCTTTGGGGGTGCTCCGGTGTGTGGGGGCGTGGCTCAGGTGGGGGCGTGGCTCAGGGGTGTGGGAGGGGCTTGTGAGGGGCACTCAGGTGTGTGGGAGGGGCTCAGGTGTGTGGGAGGGGTCAGGTGTGGGGGAGGGGCTCAGGTGTGTGGGAGGGGTCAGGTGTGGGGGAGGGGCTCAGGTGGGGGCGTGGCTCAGGTGTCTTTGGGGGTGCTCAGGTGTGTGGGGGGAGGGGCTCAGGTGGGGGCGTGGCTCAGGGGTGTGGGAGGGGCTCGTGGGGGGTGCTCAGGTGAGGGGGCGGGGCGCAGGTGTGGGGGGAAGGGCTCAAGTGTGGGCGTGGTCAGGTGTGGGGGGAGGGGCTCGTGGGGAGCGCTCAGGTGAGGGGGCGGGGCTCAGGTGTGGGGGGAGGGGCTCAGGTGTCTTTGGGGGTGCTCCGGTGTGTGGGGGCGTGGCTCAGGTGGGGGCGTGGCTCAGGTGTCTTTGGGGCTGCTCAGGTGTGTGTGGGAGGGGCTCAGGTGGGGGCGTGGCTCAGGTGGGGGCGTGGCTCAGGTGTCTTTGGGGGTGCTCAGGTGTGTGTGGGGGGGCGTGGCTCAGGTGGGGGCGTGGCTCAGGTGGGGGCGTGGCTCAGGTGTGCGGGGTGGTCCCTAGGGAGGAGCTCAGGGGTGTGCCCCTCCCCCCCCCCAGGTGAGCTCACCTGTCCCCTCCCCTCCCCTCCCCCCCCAGGTTCGAGTGGTTCCGGTTCCGGTTTTTGGCGGCGGCGCTGCGGCTGCTCAGCCGCTGGGGGGCGCTGCCGCCGGGCGAGCACCTGCCGCAGGTGATGCGCGCCTGAGGGCGGCGCCAGAGGCGGCCGACACCTGCCGAGACGAGTCGGGTAAAAACGCCCGAGACGCGGGTAAAAACACCCGAAATTCGGTAAAAAACACCCGAAATCTGGTAAAAAACACCCGAAACTCAGCCGGGAACAGCCGAAAACACCCGAAATCCGGGTAAAAACACCCGAAATTCCATTAAAAACACCCAAAATCCGGGTAAAAACACCCGAAATTCAGTTTAAAACACCCGAAATTCGGTTAAAAACACCCGAAATCCGGGTAAAAAACACCCGAAATTCGGTTAAAAAAACACCCGAAATTCCATTTAAAACACCCGAAATTCAGTTTAAAAAACCCGAAACTCGGTAAAAAACCACCCGAAATCCAGTAAAAAACACCCAAAATTCCGTTAAAAACGCACGAGACTCGGGTAAAAACGCCCGAGACTCGGGTAAAAACACCCGAAATCCGGTAAAAAACACCCGAAACTCAGCCGGGAACAGCCGAAAACACCCGAAATTCGGTTAAAAACACCCGAAATTCCATTAAAAACACCCGAAATCCGGGTAAAAACACCCGAAATTTGGTAAAAAACCCCCCACAATTCGCTTAAAAACACCCGAGATTTGGTTAAAAACAAAATCCGGTTAAAACCACCCGAAATTCTGTTAAAAACACCCGAAATTTGGTTTAAAACACCCGAAATTCCGTTAAAAACACCCGAAATCCGGGTAAAAACACCCGAAATCCGGGTAAAAACACCTGAAACTCAGCCGGGAGCAGCCGAAAACACCCGAAATCCGGGTAAAAATACCCGAAATTCGGTAAAAAACACCCGAAATCCGGGTAAAAACACCCGAAATTTGGTTAAAAACACCCGAAATTCCGACGGGAGCAGCCGAAAACACCCGAAATCTGGTAAAAAACCACCCGAAATCCGGTAAAAAACACCCAAAACTTGGTTAAAAACATCCGAAATCCGGTAAAAAACACCCGAAATTCCGTTAAAAACACCCGAAATCCGGGTAAAAACACCCGAAACTTGGTTAAAAACACCCGAAACTCGGGTAAAAACACCCGAAATCCGGTAAAAAATACCCAAAATCCAGTAAAAACACCCGAAATTCGGTAAAAACACCCGAAATTCAGCCGGGAACAGCCGAAAACACCCGAAATCCGGGTAAAAACACCCGAAATTTGATTAAAAACACCCGAAATCCGGTAAAAAACACCCGAAATCCAGTTAAAAACACCCGAAATCCGGTTAAAACCACCCGAAATACACCAAAAATCGGCTGGGAACAGCCCAAACCACCCAAAATTTGGCTAAAAACCCCCGAAATTCGGTTAAAAACCCCCGAAATTCACCCAAAAATCAATCAAAAAAAAAAAAAAAATCCAGGTCCGGCTGAAAAGGTGGAAAATCCACGTGAAAAGCGGCAAAACCGCCCCCAAACCCGGCGGGAAACATCTGGAGCAGACCGAAAATCCGCTGGAAACATCTGGAGACGCGTCCCCCTCCCCCCCCCTCCCCCCCCCCCGGAAATATCCCGGAGCGGCCGGAAAACCGGCGAAAACTCCGCCGAGGAAAAGCGGGAAAAGCCCCTCCCCCCCCCCCACCCAAAAAAAACCCCGCGGGGAACATCTGGGGGAACATCTGGCGAGCAGCTGGAAACATCTGGAGGCGCCCAAAAAAAAGGGGGAAAAAAAAGAGGCGAAAGCGGCTGAAAAACGTCGAAAATCCGCCCCAAAAAAAGAAAAAAACCGCGCGGAAGGAGCTGGAAACATCTGGAAGAGGCCGAGGAACATCTGGAAACGCCCCTCCCCCACCCCCACCCCCCAAAAAACCCCAAAATCGCCCCAAAAACCCCCCCGAGCTCCCCTCCCCCCGCGGCCGGAATTCACTGTGAGCCCCCAAAGGGCCCCGATTAAACCCAAAGCGCCGCCGCCGCCGCCGCCGCCTTTATTGCCGGGGGGAGTTTGGGGGATTTGGGGGAATTTGGGGAATTTTGGGGGATTTTGGGGAATTTGGGGAATTTTGGGGGGTTTGGGGGGTTTATGGTTTTGTTTTGAAAATTTTTTTTGGTGGATTTTTTGGGGGATTTTGGGGGGATTTTGGGGGGTTTGGGGATTTATGTTTTTTTCAAATTTTTTTGTGGTTTTTGGGGGAGTTTTTGGCATTTTGGGGGGATTTTTGGGGATTTTGGGGATTTGGGGGGGTTTTGGGGGTTTATGGTTTTGTTTTGAAAATTTTCGTGTGGTTTTTGGGGGGATTTTTGGGGGTTTTGGGGTTTTTTTGGGGGGTTTTTTGGGGTGGATTTTTGGGGGTTTTGGGGTTTTTTTGGGGGGTTTTTTGGGGTGGATTTTTGGGGGTTTTGGGGTTTTTTTTGGGGGGGGGATTTTTGGGGTTTTTTGGGGGGTTTTTTGGGGGGATTTTGGGGAAATTTGGGGGATTTTTGGGGAATTTTGGGGGGTTTGGGGAGTTTATGTTTTTGTTTTTCAATTTTTTTTGGTGTTTTTGGGGGGATTTTTGGGGGTTTTTTGGGGGATTTTTTGGGGTTTTTTGGGGGGATTTTGGGATTTTTGGGGGGATTTTTGGGGTTTTGGGGGTTTGGAGTTTTATGTTTTTAAATTCTGTGTGTTTTTTGGGATTTTTGGGGGGTTTGAGGGTTTTTGGGGGGGATTTTTGGGGGATTTGGGGGGGTTTGGGGGGTTTATGGTTTTGTTTTGAAAATTTTTTGTGTGTTTTTTGGGGATTTTTTGGCGTTTTGGGGGGTTTTTGGGGTTTTTTTGGGGGGGATTTTTGGGGTTTTGGGGGTTTGGAGATTTTATTTTTAAATTTTTTGGGGGGGATTTTGGGGGGTTTTGGGGGAATTTGGGGATTTATGTTTTTGTTTTTCAATTTTTTTGTGTTTTTTGGGGATTTTTGGGGGGTTTTTGGGGGGTTTGGAGTTTTATATTTTCGGTTTTAAATTTTTTTGTGTGTTTTTTTTGGGGGATTTTTGGGGGGATTTTGGAGAATTTTGGGGGGTTTTGGGGGTTTATGTTTTTGTTTTTCAAATTTTTTTTGTGGTTTTTGGGGGGATTTTTGGGGGATTTTTGGGGGGATTTTGGGATTTTTGGGGGGATTTTTGGGGGGTTTTGGAGTTTAATGTTTCTAAATTTTGTGTGTTTTTTGGGGCTTTTTTGGGTTTTTTGGGGGGGGTTTGGGGATTGTGGGGGTTTATGTTTTTGTTTTTCAATGTTTTTGGTGGTTTTTTGGGGATTTTTGGGGGGTTTTGGGGGGTTTGGAGTTTTATATTTTCAGTTTTAAATTTTTTTGTGTGTTTTTTTGGGGGGATTTTGGGGGGATTTTGGGGGGAATTTTGGGGGAATTTGGGGGGTTTTGGGGATTTATGTTTTTGTTTTTCAATTTTTTTTGTGTTTTTTGGGGGAGTTTTTGGTGTTTTGGGGGGATTTTTGGGGGGATTTTTGGGGGTTTTGGGGGAATTTGGGGGATTTGGGGATTTTGGGGATTTTGGGGAATTTTGGGGATTTTGGGGGGTTTATGTTTTTGTTTTTCAATTTTTTTGGTGGTTTTTTTGGGGATTTTGGGGGGTTTTTGGGGGGTTTGGAGTTTTATTTTTTTGGTTTTAATTTTTTTTTGGTGTGGTTTTTTTGGGGATTTTTGGGGGGATTTTGGGGAATTTTTGGGGGTTTTGGGGGTTTATGTTTTTGTTTTGAAAATTTTCGTGTGGTTTTTGGGGGGATTTTTTGGGGATTTTTGGGGGGATTTTGGGATTTTTGGGGGGATTTTTGGGGTTTTGGGGGTTTGGAGTTTTATGTTTTTAAATTTTGCGTGTTTTTTGGGATTTTTGGGGGTTTTTTTGGGGGCATTTTGGGGGGTTTTGGGGTTTTTTGGGGGGGGATTTTTTTGGGTTTTTTGGGGGGGATTTTTGGGGTTTTTTGGGGGCTTTTTTTGGGGGGATTTTGGGTCTTTTGGGGGGATTTTTGGGGATTTTTTTGGGGGGATTTTGGGGAAATTTGGGGGATTTTTGGGGTTTTGGGGGGTTCGGAGGTTTTTTTTTGTTTGTTTTTAGATTTTGTGTGTTTTTTGGGGATTTTGGGGGATTTTGGGGGGTTTTTGGGGGCTTATGTTTTTGTTTTGAAAATTTTCGTGTGGTTTTTTTGGGGGGGTTTTTGGGGGTTTTGGGGGTTTTTGGGGGGGATTTTTTGGGGATTTTTGGGGGTTTTGGGTTTTTTTGGGGGGGATTTTTTTGGGTTTTTTGGGGGGGATTTTTGAGGTTTTTTTGGGTTTTTTTTGGGGGGATTTTGGGTCTTTTGGGGGTTTTTTTGGGGTTTTGGGGGTTCAGAGTTTTATTTTTTTGTTTTTAATTTTTTTTTCTGTGTTTTTTGGGGATTTTTGGGGGGATTTTTTGGGTTTTTGGGGGGATTTTTTGGAGTTAATTTGGGGGATTTTTGGGGTTTTGGGGGTTTGGAGATTTTATTTTTAAATTTTTTTGGGGGGTTTTGGGGGGTTTTTTGGGGACTTTTGGGGGATTTTTGGGGGTTTGGAGTTTTATTCTTCTGTTTTTAAATATTTTTTTTGGTTTTTTGGGGGGATTTTTGGGGGTTTTTTGGAGTTTTTGGGGGATTTTTTGGGATTTGGGGTTTTGAGGTTTTTATTTTTTAAAAAATTCTGCTTTTGGGGGGATTTTTTGGGGATTTTTGGGATTTTGGGGTTTGGAGGTTTTTTTTTTCTAATTTTTTTTTTTGGTGTGTTTTTTGGCGATTTTTGGGATTGTTTTGGGGGATTTTTGGGGATTTGGGGTTTTGAAATTTTTTTAAATTCTTTTTGGGTTTTTGGGGATTTTTTGGGATTTTTTTTTTTTGATTTTTGGGGATTTTTTGGGGGGATTTTTGGGATTTTGGGGTTTGGAGTCTTCAAATTTTTTTTAAAAAAAATCTTTTTGGTGTTTTTTGGATTTTTGGGGGGATTTTTAGGGATTTGGGGTTTGGAATTCTTGATTTTTTAAAAAAACTTTTTTTTTTGTTTTTTTGGGGGGATTTTTTTGGGGATTTTTGGGGATTTTTTGGGGTTTTGGGGTCCGGGTTTTTTGGGATTTTTTTGAATTTTTGGGGTTTTTGAGTTTTGAATTTTTTGGGGATTTTTTTTTTTTTTGCTGTTTTGGGGTTTTTTGGGGCATTTTGGGGGATTTTGGGGGATTTTGGGGTTTTCTGGGATTTTTGGGGGATTTTGGGGTTTTTTGGGGATTTTTTGGGGCCCTCAGAAGTGGGCGGTGACTCGGTCGATCTCCAGGAGGTCGTCCAGGATCTGTGGGGGGAGGGAACGGTCAGAGCTCACCTGGCCAAACCTCACCTGTGCCCCACACCTGTCCTGCCCCACACCTGCCCCACACCTGTCCGGCCCCACACCTGTCCTGCCCCACACCTGTCCTGCCCCACACCTGCCCCACACCTGCCCCACACCTGTCCTGCCCCACACCTGCCCCACACCTGTCCTGCCCCACACCTGCCCCACATCTGTCCAGCCCCACACCGGCCCCACACCTGTCCAGCCCCACACCGGCCCCACACCTGTCCTGCCCCACACCTGTCCTGCCCCACACCTGTCCTGCCCCACACCTGCCCCACATCTGTCCAGCCCCACACCGGCCCCACACCTGTCCAGCCCCACACCGGCCCCACACCTGTCCGGCCCCACACCTGCCCCACACCTGTCCCACACCTGTCCTGCCCCACACCTACCCCACACCTGCCCCACACCTGTCCCAGCCCCACACCTGCCCCACACCTGTCCTGCCCCACACCTGTCCTGCCCCACACCTGCCCCACACCGGTCCGGCCCCACACCGGTCCGGCCCCACACCTGTCGTGCCCCACACCTGCCCCACACCGGTCCAGCCCCACACCTGTCCCTGCCCCACACCTGTCCCAGCCCCACACCTGTCCAGCCCCACACCTGTCCAGCCCCACACCTGCCCCACACCTGTCCGACCCCACACCTGTCCAGCCCCACACCTGTCCAGCCCCACACCTGTCCGGCCCCACACCTGTCCTGCCCCACACCTGCCCCACACCTGTCCTGCCCCACACCTGTCCTGCCCCACACCTGTCCTGCCCCACACCTGCCCCACACCTGTCCTGCCCCACACCTGTCCTGCCCCACACCTGTCCTGCCCCACACCTGTCTGGCCCCACACCTGTCCCAGCCCCACACCTGTCCAGCCCCACACCTGTCCTGCCCCACACCTGCCCCACACCTGTCCTGCCCCACACCTGTCCTGCCCCACACCTGTCCTGCCCCACACCTGCCCCACACCTGTCCTGCCCCACACCTGTCCTGCCCCACACCTGTCCTGCCCCACACCTGTCCAGCCCCACACCAGTCCTGTCCCACACCTGTCCAGCCCCACACCTGTCCTGCCCCACACCTGTCCTGCCCCACACCTGTCTGGCCCCACACCTGTCCCAGCCCCACACCTGTCCAGCCCCACACCTGTCTGGCCCCACACCTGTCCCAGCCCCACACCTGTCCAGCCCCACACCTGTCCGGCCCCACACCTGTCCAGCCCCACACCTGCCCCACACCTGTCCAGCCCCACACCTGTCCAGCCCCACACCTGTCCAGCCCCACACCTGTCCCACACCTGTCCCTGCCCCACACCTGTCCCAGCCCCACACCTGCCCCACACCTGTCTGGCCCCACACCTGTCCAGCCCCACACCTGTCCTGCCCCACACCTGTCCTGCCCCACACCTGTCCAGCCCCACACCTGTCCAGCCCCACACCAGTCCTGTCCCACACCTGTCCAGCCCCACACCTGTCCAGCCCCACACCTGTCCTGCCCCACACCTGTCCTGCCCCACACCTGTCCTGCCCCACACCTGTCCAGCCCCACACCTGTCCAGCCCCACACCTGTCCAGCCCCACACCAGTCCTGCCCCACACCTGTCCAGCCCCACACCTGTCCTGCCCCACACCTGTCTGGCCCCACACCTGTCCAGCCCCACACCTGTCCCACACCTGTCCAGCCCCACACCTGTCCCTGTCCCACACCGGTCCGGCCCCACACCTGTCCCAGCCCCACACCTGTCCCAGCCCCACACCTGTCCGGCCCCACCCCTGGCCCACACTCACGATCTCAGGTGTGGTGCCGATCTTCTTGGCCAGCTCCCCCCTCTCCATGGCGCTCAGGTAAAGGAAGCGGCCCAGCAGTTCCCCGTCCAGGACGTTGCGCACGGCGTTCTGCAGCAGCCGCCGCTCCGACTGCAGCAACCTGCGCAGGTGGGACAGGTGGGACAGGTGAGACAGGTGAGACAGGTGAGACAGGTGGGACAGGTGGGACAGGTGGGACAGGTGAGGACAGGTGAGACAGGTGGGACAGGTGGGACAGGTGAGGACAGGTGGGACAGGTGGGACAGGTGAGACAGGTGGGACAGGTGGGGACAGGTGAGGACAGGTGAGGACAGGTGGGACAGGTGGGACAGGTGGGGACAGGTGAGGACAGGTGAGGACAGGTGGGACAGGTGGGACAGGTGGGACAGGTGAGGACAGGTGGGACAGGTGGGACAGGTGGGACAGGTGGGACAGGTGAGGACAGGTGGGACAGGTGGGACAGGTGGGACAGGTGAGGACAGGTGGGACAGGTGGGACAGGTGGGACAGGTGGGACAGGTGGGACAGGTGAGGACAGGTGGGACAGGTGGGGACAGGTGAGGACAGGTGAGGACAGGTGGGACAGGTGAGACAGGTGGGACAGGTGAGACAGGTGAGGACAGGTGAGGACAGGTGAGACAGGTGGGACAGGTGGGACAGGTGGGACAGGTGAGACAGGTGGGACAGGTGAGGACAGGTGGGACAGGTGGGACAGGTGAGGACAGGTGGGACAGGTGGGACAGGTGAGACAGGTGAGGACAGGTGGGACAGGTGAGGACAGGTGGGACAGGTGGGACAGGTGAGGACAGGTGGGACAGGTGGGACAGGTGGGACAGGTGGGACAGGTGGGACAGGTGAGACAGGTGGGACAGGTGGGACAGGTGGGACAGGTGGGACAGGTGAGGACAGGTGGGACAGGTGGGACAGGTGGGACAGGTGGGACAGGTGGGACAGGTGAGACAGGTGGGACAGGTGGGACAGGTGAGACGGGTGAGACGGGTGGGACAGGTGAGGGACAGGTGGGACAGGTGGGACAGGTGGGACAGGTGAGGACAGGTGAGGACAGGTGGGACAGGTGAGACGGGTGGGACAGGTGAGACGGGTGGGACAGGTGGGACGGGTGGGACAGGTGAGGACAGGTGGGACAGGTGAGACGGGTGGGACAGGTGAGACGGGTGGGACAGGTGGGACGGGTGGGACAGGTGGGACAGGTGAGGACAGGTGGGGACAGGTGAGGACAGGTGGGACAGGTGAGGACAGGTGGGACAGGTGAGACAGGTGAGGACAGGTGGGACAGGTGAGGACAGGTGAGACAGGTGGGACAGGTGGGACAGGTGGGACAGGTGAGACAGGTGGGACAGGTAGGACAGGTGAGGACAGGTGGGACAGGTGGGACAGGTGGGACAGGTGGGACAGGTGGGACAGGTGAGGACAGGTGAGGACAGGTGGGACAGGTGAGGACAGGTGAGACAGGTGGGACAGGTGGGACAGGTGAGGACAGGTGAGACAGGTGGGACAGGTGGGACAGGTGAGGACAGGTGAGACAGGTGGGACAGGTGGGACAGGTGGGGACAGGTGAGACAGGTGAGACAGGTGGGACAGGTGGGGACAGGTGAGACAGGTGAGACAGGTGGGACAGGTGGGGACAGGTGAGGACAGGTGGGACAGGTGGGACAGGTGGGACAGGTGGGACAGATGAGGACAGGTGGGACAGGTGAGGACAGGTGGGACAGGTGGGACAGGTGGGACAGATGAGGACAGGTGAGGACAGGTGGGACAGGTGAGGACAGGTGGGGACAGGTGGGACAGGTGGGACAGGTGGGACAGGTGAGACAGGTGGGACAGGTGAGGACAGGTGGGACAGGTGGGACAGGTGGGACAGGTGAGGACAGGTGGGACAGGTGGGACAGGTGGGACAGGTGAGACAGGTGGGACAGGTGGGACAGGTGAGACAGGTGAGACAGGTGGGACAGGTGGGACAGGTGAGGACAGGTGGGACAGGTGGGACAGGTGGGACAGGTGAGACAGGTGGGACAGGTGGGACAGGTGAGACAGGTGAGACAGGTGGGACAGGTGGGACAGGTGAGGACAGGTGAGACAGGTGGGACAGGTGGGACAGGTGAGACAGGTGAGACAGGTGGGACAGGTGGGGACAGGTGAGGACAGGTGGGACAGGTGGGACAGGTGGGACAGGTGGGACAGATGAGGACAGGTGGGACAGGTGAGGACAGGTGGGACAGGTGGGACAGGTGGGACAGGTGAGGACAGGTGAGGACAGGTGGGACAGGTGAGGACAGGTGGGGACAGGTGGGACAGGTGGGACAGGTGGGACAGGTGAGACAGGTGGGACAGGTGAGGACAGGTGGGACAGGTGGGACAGGTGAGGACAGGTGGGACAGGTGGGACAGGTGAGACAGGTGAGGACAGGTGGGACAGGTGAGGACAGGTGGGACAGGTGGGACAGGTGGGACAGGTGGGACGGGTGAGGACAGGTGAGGACAGGTGGGACAGGTGAGGACAGGTGGGACAGGTGGGACAGGTGGGACAGGTGGGACAGGTGAGACAGGTGAGGACAGGTGGGACAGGTGAGGACAGGTGAGACAGGTGGGACAGGTGGGACAGGTGGGACAGGTGAGGACAGGTGGGACAGGTGGGACAGGTGGGACAGGTGGGACAGGTGAGACAGGTGGGACAGGTGGGACAGGTGGGACAGGTGAGGACAGGTGGGACAGGTGGGACAGGTGAGACAGGTGGGACAGGTGGGACAGGTGGGACAGGTGAGGACAGGTGGGACAGGTGGGACAGGTGGGACAGGTGGGACGGGTGAGACGGGTGGGACAGGTGGGACAGGTGGGACAGGTGAGGACAGGTGGGACAGGTGGGACAGGTGGGACAGGTGGGACAGATGAGGACAGGTGGGACAGGTGAGGACAGGTGAGGACAGGTGAGGACAGGTGAGGGACAGGTGGGACAGGTGAGGACAGGTGAGACAGGTGGGACAGGTGGGACAGGTGAGACAGGTGGGACAGGTGAGACAGGTGGGACAGGTGAGACAGGTGGGACAGGTGGGACAGGTGAGGACGGGTGGGACAGGTGAGGACAGGTGGGACAGGTGGGACAGGTGGGACAGGTGTATCCAGGTGTGTCCCAGGTGCGCCCAGCTGTCCCCAGCTGTCCCCAGGTGCGCCCAGGTGGTCCCAGGTGCGCCCATGTGTGTCCCAGCTGTCCCCAGGTGTCCCCAGCTGTCCCCAGGTGTGCCCAGGTGTGTCCCAGTGTATTCCAGGTGTGTCCCAGCTGTCCCCAGGTGGTCCCAGGTGTGCCCAGGTGTGTCCCAGCTGTCCCCAGCTGTCCCCAGGTGTGTCCCAGCTGTCCCCAGGTGTGCCCAGGTGTGTCCCAGGTGGTCCCAGGTGTGCCCAGGTGCGCCCAGGTGTCCCCAGGTGTGCCCAGGTGTGTCCCAGCTGTCCCCAGGTGGTCCCAGGTGCGCCCAGGTGTGTCCCAGCTGTCCCCAGCTGTCTCCAGCTGTCCCCAGGTGCGCCCAGGTGGTCCCAGGTGTCCCCAGCTGTCCCCAGGTGCGCCCAGGTGCGCCATTACCTGAAGGCCCGTGGGTTGAGGCCGGCCAGGTGCGGCAGGGCGGAGCTGAGCGCGTTCTGCAGCATCAGCAGTCTCCTGTAGGTTTTCTCCTGCATGGGCAGCAGCAGCCCCAGGCCCCCGTCCAGCGTCGCTGCGGGGAGACGGGCGTCAGGGCGCCCCAAATCCCAGATCCCCAAATCCCAAAAACCAAATTCCCAAATGCCCAAATTCCCCAAACCCCAAAATCCCAAATTCCCCAAAATCCCAAAATCCCAAAATCCCAAAATCCCCAAATCCCAAATTCCCAAAATCCCAAATCCCAAATTCCCAAAAACCAAAATCCCGAATCCCCGAATCCCAAAATCCCCAAATCCCCAAATCCCCCAAATTCCCAAATCCCAAAATCCCAAATTCCCAAATTCCCCAAATCCCCAAATCCCAAAATCCCCAAATCCCAAAAACCAAATTCCCAAAATCCCGAATCCCCGAATCCCAAAATCCCCAAATCCCCAAATCCCCCAAATTCCCAAATCCCAAAATCCCAAATTCCCAAATTCCCCAAATCCCCAAATCCCAAAATCCCCAAATCCCAAAAACCAAATTCCCAAAATCCCAAAATCCCGAATCCCCAAATCCCAAATTCCCCAAATTCCAAAAACCAAAATCCCAAAATCCCAAAAACCAAAATCCCGAATCCCCAAATCCCCAAATCCCAAATTGCAAAATTCCAAATCCTGAATTCCAAAATCCCAAGTCTTGGAACCCAAATAATCCCAAACTCCCAAAATCCCAAAATATCAAATCCCTAAATCCTGAAATCCCAAATTCCCGAATCCCAAAGACGTCAAAATCCCGAATTCCGCCCCAAATCCTGGAACCCCAAATCCCCAAACCTGAATTCTGCCCCGAATCCCAAAATGCCGAATCACAAAATCCCGAATCCCAAAACCCAAAATCCCAAAATCCCGAATCCCAAAATTCCAAATCCCAAAATCCCGAATCCCAAAATCCCAAATTCTGGAACCCCAAACCCCAACAGTCGGGAGACACACCTGGAACCTGCACCCAAATCCCAGCCCAGGTGTGTCGCTCACCGAGCCACGTGACGTGTTTGTTCCCCCAGGTGTGTCCAGGTGTCCCCAGGTGTCCCCAGGTGTGTCCCCAGGTGTGTCCCCAGGTGTCCCCAGGTGTGCCCAGGTGTGCCCAGGTGTCCCCAGGTGTCCCCGGTGTCCCAGGTGTCCCCAGGTGTCCCCAGGTGTCCCCAGGTGTCCCAGGTGTCCCCAGGTGTCCCCAGGTGTCCCCAGCTGTCCCCAGGTGTCCCCAGGTGTCCCCAGGTGTCCCCAGCTGTCCCCAGGTGTCCCCAGGTGTCCCAGGTGTCCCCAGGTGTCCCCAGGTGTCCCCAGGTGTCCCTGGTGTCCCCAGCTGTCCCCAGGTGTCCCCAGGTGTCCCTGGTGTCCCCAGCTGTCCCCAGGTGTCCCCAGGTGTCCCTGGTGTCCCCAGCTGTCCCCAGGTGTCCCCAGGTGTCCCCAGGTGTCCCCAGCTGTCCCCAGGTGTCCCCAGCTGTCCCCAGGTGTCCCCAGGTGTCTCCAGGTGTATCCCCAGGTGTCCCCAGGTGCGCGCCGCTCACCGAACCAGGTGATGTGCTTGTTCTCCCAGGTGCTGGAGCGGCGGTTGGGCCCCTCGGCGTGGCCCCGGCACGGCGTCCTCCAGAAGGTGTTGACGTGGGCGCCCACGTGGAAGTCGGCGCGGCGCAGCAGCCGCAGCCCCCCGAAGGACTCCTTGGCTGGGGGGGGACACGCCCACCGGTCACCGGGGCTCACCTGAGCTCACCTGGGGGGGGAGGGGGGGACACCCGGCCCCGCCCCGCTCACCTTCAGGCAGGTACATGTAGACCAGCAGGTTGCGGTCGCGGTCGGACACTGAGGGGGGGTGGGAGGGGGAGTCGGTGAGGTTCGGCGAAAGGCGGACGGAATTCAACCGACTTCCCACGACTTCAACCCAAACTCAAATGAAATTTCAGCCGAATTTAGCCAAATCCGAGCCGAATCCGCGCAATCACAAGTTGAGCCCAATTCAGCCAAATTCAGCCAAAATTCAACCCAAATTCAACCAAATTCAACCCAAATTCATTCAATCCCAAATTCACCCGAATTCAACCGAAATTTACCCGAATTCAGCCCAAATCCACCCAAATTCACTCAAATTTACCCAAATTCAACACAATTCAACCCAAATCCACCCAAATTCAGCCCAAATCCACCCAAATTCAACCCAAATCCACCCAAATTCAACCCAAATCCACTCAATCGCAAATTCAGCCAAATTCAACCCAAATTTGCCCAAATTCAGCCAAATTCAAGCCAAAATCATTCAATCCCAAATTCACCTGAATTCAACCTAAATTTACCCGAATTCAACCTAAATTTACCCAAGTTCAACCTAAATTTACTCAAATTCACTCAAATTTACCCAAATTCAACACAATTCAACCCAAATTCACCCAAATTTACCCAAATTCAGCCCAAATCCACCCAAATTCAGCCCAAATCCACTCAATCGCAAATTCAGCCAAATTCAACCCAAATTGGCCCAAATTCAACCCAAATTCACTCAATCATGAATTCAGCCAAATTTCAACCCAAAATCCACCCAAAATCCACCCAAATTTACCCAAATTCAACCCAAATTCACTCAAATTTGCCCAAATTCAACCCAAATCCACTCAATCGCAAATTCAGCCAAATTCAGCCAAATTCACCCCAAAATCATTCAATCCCAAATTCACCCAAATTCAACCCAAATTCAACCAAAATCCACCCAAATTTACCCAAATTCAAATGAAATTTAACCCAAATTTCGCCCGTTCACTCAAATTCAACCCAAATTTGCCCAAATTTACCCAAATTCAACCAAAATTCAGCCCAAATTCACTCAATCACAAATTCAGCCAAATTCAACCCAAATTTGCCCAAATTAACCCAAATTTACCCAAATCCACCCAAATCCACCCAAATTCAACCCCAAGTCACCCAAATTCAACCAAAATTCACTCAATCACAAATTCAGCCAAATTTGCCCAAATTCACTCAAATTCAACCCAAATCCACCAAATTTGCCCAAATTCACCCGAATTCAACCCAAATCCACTTAATCACAAATTCAGCCAAATTCAACCCAAATCCACCCAAATTCGACTCAAATCCACCCAAACCCGACCCAACCTCAACCAAACCCACCCGAAACTCACCTGAACTCAACCGAATTCAACCCCACGCACCCGAAGTCACCCAAACCCAACTCGGACCCAACTGGGATCAACCAAAACCAACCGAACGGAACTCAGCTTGGCCAAGGGCACCTGAAGCCCCGGGAAACTCAACCAAAGCCAACTACGGTCAACCAAACCCAACCAAACCCAACCAAACCCAACCAAACCCAACCAAAGTCAACCAAAGCCAACTATGGTCAACCCAAACCAATTAAACTCAACCAAACCCAACTACGGTCAACCAAACCCAACCAAACCCAACCAAACTCAACTACGGTCAACCAAACTCAACCAAACCCAACCAAACCCAACCAAACCCAACCAAATCCAACCAAACTCAACTAAAGTCAACCAAACCCAACCAAACCCAACCAAATCCAACCAAACTCAACCAAACCCAACCAAAGTCAACCAAACCCAACCAAAGCCAACTACGGTCAACCAAACCCAACCAAACCCAACCAAACTCAACTAAAGTCAACCAAACCCAACCAAAGTCAACCAAACTCAACCAAACCCAACTAAGGTCAACCAAACTCAACCAAACCCAACCAAACCCAACCAAACCAAACCAAACCCAACCAAACCCAACCAAAGTCAACCAAACCCAACCAAACCCAACCAAAGTCAACCAAACTCAACCAAACCCAACCAAAGTCAACCAAAGCCAACTATGGTCAACCAAACCCAACCAAACCCAACCAAAGTCAACCAAACCCAACCAAAGTCAACCAAAGTCAACCAAACTCAACCAAAGTCAACCAAACCCAACCAAACCCAACCAAAGTCAACCAAAGTCAACCAAACCCAACTACAGTCAACCCAACCCAATTAAACTCAACCAAACCCAACCAAAGTCAACCAAACTCAACCAAACCCAACCAAAGTCAACCAAAGCCAACTACGGTCAACCAAACCCAACCAAACCCAACCAAAGTCAACCAAACCCAACCAAAGTCAACCAAACCCAACCAAACCCAACCAAAGTCAACCAAAGTCAACCAAACCCAACTACAGTCAACCCAACCCAATTAAACTCAACCAAACCCAACTACGGTCAACCAAACCCAACCAAACTCAACCAAACCAAATCAAACCCAACCAAACTCAACCAAACCCAACCAAACTCAACTAAAGTAAACCAAACCCAACTGAACTCAACTAAACCCAACTATGGTCAACCAAACCAAACCAAACTCAACCAAACCCAACCAAACCCAACTACCATCAACCAAACCCAACGAAATTCATCCAAACCAAACGAAACCCAACCAAACCCAACCAAAACCCAACCGAAACTCAACAAAACCTGCCTAAACTCGACCCAAACTCAACCAGACCCACTCAAACTCAACCAAACTCAACCAAACCCAACCCAAACCCAACTAAACTCAACCAAACCCAACAAAATTCATCCAAACCAAAAGAAACCCAACCAAAACCAACCAAAACCAGCCAAACCCATCCAAACTCAACCAAACCCAACCAAAACCAACCAAACCCCACCAAAACGCACCGGAACTCGACCCAAACCCAACTCAGCCCCACCCGAACTCGACCAAACCCGACGAGATCCATCCAAACCCGCCCCAAACCCGCCGAATCTCAACCCGAGCCCCGCCCCTCCCCAACCCCGCCCGCCCGGCCCCCGTCCCTACCCAGGAATCCCAGCTGCGTGCCGTCCACCATGAAGTCCACGCTGTAGACCTCCAGCGGCTTGGCGTCCTGCCGGGGACAGCGCCGTCACCGTCGCCGCGCCGGGGGCGGCAGCGCCCAGAGCACCGAGTGCTCCCCGAGACCCTCGGGTGTCCCCCGGGTGTCACCGGAGACCTCCAGGTGTGTGGGTGGTTTGGTGGCCCCAGGGAGGATTTGGTGACCCCGGTGGAGACTTTGGTGACCCCAGAGCCAATTCGGTGACCCCGGTGGGGACTTTGGTGACCCCAGAGCCAACTCGGTGACCCCCTGGGAGACTTTGGTGACCCCAGAGCCAATTCGGTGACCCCCTGGGACACTTTGGTGACCCCAGAGCCAACTCGGTGACCCCCTGGGACACTTTGGTGACCCCAGAGCCAATTCGGTGACCCCGGTGGAGACTCTGGTGACCCCGGAGCCAATTCGGTGACCCCCTGGGACACTTTGGTGACCCCAGAGCCAATTCGGTGACCCCGGTGGGGACTTTGGTGACCCCGCGGAGGGTTGGGCGGCCCCGGCGAGGTTCCGGCGGCCCGGCGGGCGGCGCGGCGTGCCGGCGGCTCACCCGGCTGACGAGGGACAGGGTCTTGCTCTCCTCCTGGTAGCGCAGCAGCGAGATGCTCTTCATGAGGTCGGCGGCCAGGATGAAGCTCTTGACGCTGATCATCTGGTGGATGTAGAGCTGCGTGTCGATGAAGGCCATGCCCGTCAGCTCGTTGTCCTTCAGGCTCCACAGGAAGATCTGGGGAGGGGACAGGGGCACCTTGAGGGCACCGTGGTGACCTCTGACCTCCTGGTGGCACCTCAGGTCACCAACCCAACCCAACCAATGCTGAGCGGCCACCAAGGTCACCTCGGTGTCCTTGGGGTTCCTCAGGAAGATCTGAGAGGACAGGGACACCCTGAGGTGACTGTGGGTGTCCCCAGGTGTGTCCCAGGTGTCCCCAGGTGTCCCCAGGTGTGTCCCAGGTGTCCCAGGTGTGTCCCCAGGTGTCCCCAGGTGTCCCCAGGTGTCCCCAGGTGTATCCCCAGGTGTCCCCAGGTGTCCCCAGCTGTCCCAGGTGTCCCAGGTGTCCCCAGGTGTCCCCAGGTGTCCCCAGGTGTATCCCCAGGTGTCCCCAGGTGTCCCCAGCTGTCCCAGGTGTCCCAGGTGTCTCCCAGGTGTGCCCAGGTGTCCCCAGCTGTCCCAGGTGTCTCCCAGGTGGGTCCCCAGGTGTGTCCCAGGTGTCCCAGGTGTCCCCAGGTGTCCCCAGGTGTCCCCAGCTGTCCCAGGTGTCCCCAGGTGTCCCAGGTGTGTCCCAGGTGTCCCCAGGTGTCCCCAGGTGTCCCCAGGTGTCCCCAGGTGTCCCAGGTGTCCCCAGGTGTCCCAGCTGTCCCAGGTGTCCCCAGGTGTGTCCCCAGGCGTCCCCAGGTGTCCCCAGGTGTCCCAGGTGTCCCCAGGTGTGTCCCAGCTGTCCCAGGTGTCCCCAGGTGTCCCCAGGTGTCCCCAGCTGTCCCAGGTGTCCCCAGCTGTCCCAGGTGTCCCCAGGTGTCCCCAGGTGTCCCCAGGTGTGCCCAGGTGTCCCCAGATGTGCCCAGGTGTCCCCAGGTGTCCCAGGTGTGTCCCCAGGTGTCCCCAGGTGTGCCCAGGTGTGTCCCAGGTGTGCCCAGGTGTCCCAGGTGTCCCAGGTGTCCCAGGTGTCCCCAGCTGTCCCAGGTGTCCCCAGGTGTCCCAGGTGTCCCAGGTGTCCCAGGTGTCCCCAGCTGTCCCAGGTGTCCCAGGTGTCCCCAGCTGTCCCAGGTGTCCCCAGGTGTCCCAGGTGTGCCCAGGTGTCCCAGGTGTGTGCCCAGGTGTCCCAGGTGTGTCCCAGGTGTCCCCAGGTGTGCCCAGGTGTCCCCAGGTGTCCCCAGGTGTCCCCAGGTGTGCCCAGGTGTCCCCAGGTGTCCCAGGTGTCCCCAGGTGTATCCCCAGGTGTCCCCAGCTGTCCCAGGTGTCCCCAGCTGTCTCAGGTGTCCCCAGGTGTCCCCAGTGTCCCCAGGTGTCCTCAGGTGTATCCCCAGATGTGCCCAGGTGTGCCCAGGTGTGCCCAGGTGTCCCCAGGTGTGCCCAGGTGTCCCAGGTGTCCCAGGTGTGTCCCAGGTGTCCCAGGTGTGTCCCCAGGTGTCCCCAGGTGTATCCCCAGGTGTCCCCAGGTGTCCCCAGCTGTCCCAGGTGTCCCAGGTGTATCCCCAGGTGTCCCCAGGTGTCCCAGGTGTGTCCCAGGTGTACCTTCTGGCCGATGGCGGACACCAGGTAGCCGTGGCAGTGGCACAGCGCCGTCACGGGTCCCTTCTGCTCCTTCTCGTAGAGAACCTTGAACTTGTTCTTGGTCAGCGGCTGCCCCGGCTCGGGAACCACCTCGATGACGTCCAGGATCAGGATCTGCACAGGTGACACAGGTGAGTCCAGGTGAGTCACGGAGAGCCCAGGTGAGCCCAGGGACATCACCAGGTGAGTCACGGAGGGCCCAGGTGAGACCAGGTGAGTCATGGAGGGCCCAGGTGAGACCAGGGGCATCACCAGGTGAGTCACGGAGAGCCCAGGTGAGACCAGGTGAGTCAGGGAGGGCCCAGGTGAGTCCTGGGACATCACCAGGTGAGTCAGGGAGGGCCCAGGTGAGACCAGGTGAGTCACGGAGGGCCCAGGTGAGCCCAGGTGAGTCAGGGAGGGCCCAGGTGAGCCCAGGGACATCACCAGGTGAGTCATGGAGGGCCCAGGTGAGACCTGGGACATCACCAGGTGAGTCACGGAGGGCCCAGGTGAGTCCTGGGACATCACCAGGTGAGTCAGGGAGGGCCCAGGTGAGTCTTGGACTTCCCAGGTGTGTCCTGGCATCCCTCCCAGCTGTGCCCAGGTGTCCCCAGGTGTGTCCCCAGGTGCCCCCAGGTGTGCCCAGGTGTGTCCCCAGGTGCGCCCAGGTGTGTCCCCAGGTGTCCCCAGGTGCGCCCAGGTGTGTCCCCAGGTGTCCCCAGGTGCGTCCCCAGGTGCGCCCAGGTGCGTACCCTGCCCCGGCAGGTGACCTCCTCGCCCTGCATCAGGCAGGTGCCCACGGCCACGTAGCCCTTGAGGCCCGACACCGTCTCCTCGGAGCGCAGCGACACCGTCTTCATGCAGGTGACGTGCTCCCACTCCTCCAGGGCGATCCTGCACAGGTGAGACGCCAGGTGAGACGCCAGGTGAGCTCAGGTGAGCACAGGTGGGGTCAGGGGGCACCCCGGGGTCGTGTCACCCCACCCAGGTGAGGTGCTCCCACTCCCCCAAAGCGATCCCGGCGACAGGTGAGACACCAGGTGGGATCAGGTTAGCTGGATGACGTCGGGGGGGAACAGGAGAGCTCAGGTGGGCACAGGTGAGAGGACAGGTGAGCACAGGTAGGGTTGGGGGGGGATTTGAGGTCCCCAGGTGTATTTTGGGTTCCCCAGGTGTATTTGGGGTTCCCCAGGTGTATTTGGGGTTCCCCAGGTGTATTTCGGGGTCCCCAGGCGTATTTGGCGTCCCCAGGTGTATTTCCAGTTCCCCAGGTGTATTTCCGGCTCCCCAGGTGTATTTTGGGTCCCCAGGTGTATTTCCAGTTCCCCAGGTGTATTTCCGGCTCCCCAGGTGTATTTCCGGCTCCCCAGGTGTATTTTGGGCTCCCCAGGTGTATTTCCGGCTCCCCCGGTGTATTTCCAGTTCCCCAGGTGTATTTTGGGCTCCCCAGGTGTATTTCCAGTTCCCCAGGTGTATTTCCGGCTCCCCAGGTGTATTTTGGGTCCCCAGGTGTATTTCCAGTTCCCCAGGTGTATTTCCGGCTCCCCAGGTGTATTTCCGGCTCCCCAGGTGTATTTTGGGCTCCCCAGGTGTATTTCCGGCTCCCCCGGTGTATTTCCAGTTCCCCAGGTGTATTTTGGGCTCCCCAGGTGTATTTCCGGTTCCCCAGGTGTATTTCGGGCCCCCCAGGTGTGTCCGGGGTGCCCAGGTGTGGCCGGGGTCTCACCTGGTGTTGGGGATGGCCTCCCAGCTGACGGGGGAGATGAGCTGGATGCTGAACGCTTCCTGCTGCGGGGGGACGTAGCGCTCGTCTGCGGGGACAGCGGGATTGGGGACAGCGGGATTGGGGACACCGGGAATGGGGACAGCGGGAACGGGGACACCGGGAATGGGGACAGCGGGAATGGGGACACCGGGATTGGGGACACCGGGAATGGGGACAGCGGGATTGGGGACAGCGGGAATGGGGACACCGGGAATGGGGACAGCGGGAATGGGGACAACGGGAATGGGGACAGCGGGAACGGGGACACCGGGAATGGGGACAGCGGGAACGGGGACAGCGGGATTGGGGACACCGGGAATGGGGACACCGGGAATGGGGACACCGGGATTGGGGACACCGGGAATGGGGACACCGGGATTGGGGACACCGGGAATGGGGACAGCGGGATTGGGGACAGCGGGAATGGGGACACCGGGAATGGGGACAGCGGGAATGGGGACAACGGGAATGGGGACAGCGGGAACGGGGACACCGGGAATGGGGACAGCGGGAACGGGGACAGCGGGAACGGGGACAGCGGGATTGGGGACAGCGGGAATGGGGACAGCGGGAACGGGGACAGCGGGATTGGGGACACCGGGAATGGGGACAGCGGGAACGGGGACAGCGGGATTGGGGACACCGGGAATGGGGACACCGGGAATGGGGACAGCGGGAATGGGGACAGCGGGAACGGGGACAGCGGGAATGGGGACACCGGGAATGGGGACACCGGGAATGGGGACAGCGGGAATGGGGACACCGGGATTGGGGACACCGGGAATGGGGACAGCGGGATTGGGGACAGCGGGAACGGGGACAGCGGGATTGGGGACACCGGGATTGGGGACAGCGGGATTGGGGACAGCGGGAATGGGGACAGCGGGAATGGGGACACCGGGAATGGGGACACCGGGAATGGGGACAGCGGGAATGGGGACACCGGGAATGGGGACAGCGGGACTGGGGACAGCGGGAATGGGGACAGCGGGAATGGGGACACCGGGAATGGGGACACCGGGAATGGGGACAGCGGGAATGGGGACACCGGGAATGGGGACAGCGGGAATGGGGACAGCGGGATTGGGGACAGCGGGACTGGGGACAGCGGGAATGGGGACAGCGGGAATGGGGACACCGGGATTGGGGACACCGGGAATGGGGACAGCGGGAATGGGGACACCGGGAATGGGGACAGCGGGAATGGGGACAGCGGGAATGGGGACACCGGGAATGGGGGGACACCTGGGGGGGAACCCAGAGGGCACTGGGCGTGTCCTCAGGTGTCCCCCCAGGTGTCCCCAGGTGTCCCCAGGTGTCCCCAGGTGTCCCCAGGTGTGTCCCCAAGTGTCCCCAGGTGTCCCCTCAGGTGTCCCCAGGTGTCCCCCCAGGTGTCCCCAGGTGTGCCCAGGTGTGTCCCCAGGTGTGCCCAGGTGAGCCCCACCTCTCTCGATGCTCTCGAACTCCTTCTCCTCGCCCGTCATCCGCGGGATCCGGGTGCAGGGGTGGGGGGAGCTCGTGGCCACCGCGTACACCTGGGGAGGGGGCGGGGACACACCTCAGAGACCCCCTGGGACCCCCGACAGCACCTGGGACCCCCGACAACACCTGGGACCTCCCAAAATCCCCCATAACCCCCCCCAAGCCACCTGTGGCCAACTGTGTACACCAGGTGTGTCCCAGGTGTGTCCCAGGTGTGTCCCAGGTGCGCCCAGGTGTATCCCAGCCGTGCCCAGGTGTGTTCCGGGAGTGCCCCAGGTGTATCCCAGGTGCGTCCCCGGCCCCGCCCACCTTGGACTCCACGTGATAGGCCACGTAGTGGGCGGTGCAGCGCAGCGGGATCTTCCTCACCGGCCAGGGCGCGTCGTACGACAGGTAAGCGGGCAGCACGCTGATCCGCAGCTCCCCCTGAGCCCAAAATCCCCCCAAAAACGGCTCAGGTGTGTCACCGGCCAGGTGTGGGGGCAGCACGCTGATCCGCAGCTCCCCCTGAGCCCAAAATCCCCCCAAAAACGGCTCAGGTGTGTCACCGGCCAGGTGTGGGGGCAGCACGCTGATCCGCAGCTCCCCCTGAGCCCAAAATCCCCCCAAAAACGGCTCAGGTGTGTCACCGGCCAGGTGTGGGGGCAGCACGCTGATCCGCAGCTCCCCCTGAGCCCCAAAATCCCCCCAAAAACGGCTCAAGACCCTCCCCAGGTGTGTCCAGGTAAACCCCCAGGTGTGCCCAGGTGCCCCCAGGTGTGCCCAGGTGCCCCCCCCAGGTGCGCCCAGGCCCCCACAGGTGCCCCCAGGTGTGCCCAGGTGCCCCCCAGGTGCCCCCCAGGTGTGCCCAGGTGCCCCCCAGGTGCCCCCAGGTGCCCCCCCAGGTGACCCCAGGTGCGCTCACCTGTCAGTTGAAGTACAGGAAGCCCTTGGGCCAGCTCAGACCCTCCCCCAGGTGACCCCCAGGTGACCCCCCAAGTGTTCCCAGGTGCCCCCAGGTGTGCCCAGGTGCCCCCAGGTGCCCCCCAGGCCCAGGTGCGCCCAGGTGCGCTCACCTGTCGGTTGAAGTAGAGGAAGCCCTTGGGGCAGTTGACGTTGTGGAAGGGGGCGAAGGATTCCACGGGGCCGTCGATGGCCATGGGGTGGAGCCGCAGCGCCCCCCGGCCCGTCAGCAGCACCCAGTGCGGGGAGGGGCCGCAGATGAACACCTGGGCACAGGTGAGCGACAGGTGAGCGACAGGTGAGATACACCTGGGCACAGGTGAGATACACCTGGGCACAGGTGAGGTACCCCAGGGACACCCAGGTGGGGACAGGGACACCCAGAGACCCCCTTGAACAACATCGAGTGAGGGGAGGAGCCTCAGGTGAACACCTGGGCACAGGTGAGCAACAGGTGAGATACACCTGGGCACAGGTGAGATACACCTGGGCACAGGTGAGGGACCCCCCCCAGGTGGGGACAGGGGCACCCAGAGATACCCCTGAACAACATCGAGTGAGGGGAGGAGCCTCAGGTGAACACCTGGGCACAGGTGAGCGACAGGTGAGGGACAGGTGAGATACACCTGGGCACACCTGGGCACACCCAGGTAGGGGACAGGGACACCCAGAGACTCCCCAGTGCAGGGAGGGGTTGTAGGTGAACACCTGGGGACAGGTGAGCGACAGGTGAGGAACACCTGAGGACAGGTGAGGGACATCTGGGGACAGGTGAGGGACACCTGGGGACAGGTGAGGGACACCTGGGGACAGGTGAGGGACACCTGGGGACAGGTGAGTGACCCCCCTCCCCCCCAGGGAATGGGGACAGGGACACCCAGAGACCCCCAGCAGCAGCACCCGGCGGGGGGAGGAGCCTCAGGTGAACACCTGGGCAGGCACAGGTGAGCGACAGGTGAGGAACACCTGGGCACAGGTGAGGGACCCCCGGAGCCCCCCAGGTGTGGGTTCCGCCCCCAGATTCGGGGTCCCAGCCCATTTCTGGGGTCCCCGCCCCATAGATTCGGGGTCCCAGCCTGGTTTTAGGGACCCTTCCCCCATTGTTGGGGTCTCCCCATAGACCCGGGCTCCCCCTCCCCATTTCCGGACTCCCCCTCCCCATTTCCGGGCTCCCCTCCCCATTTTTGGGGTCCCCCTCCCCATTTCCGGACTCCCCCTCCCCATTTCCGGGCTCCCCTCCCCATTTTTGGGGTCCCCCTCCCCATTTTCAGCGTCCCTTCCCCATTTTCAGTGTCCCCTCCCCATTTTTGGACTCCCCCTCCCCATTTTCAGCGTCCCCCTCCCCATTTCCGGTGTCCCCTCCCCATTTTCAGTGTCCCCTCCCCATTTCCGGCTCCCCTCCCCATTTCCGGCTCCCCCTCCCCATTTCCAGGGTCCCCCTCCCCATTTCCGGCTCCCCTCCCCATTTCCGGCTCCCCCTCCCCATTTCCAGGGTCCCCCTCCCCATTTCCGGCTCCCCTCCCCATTTCCGGCTCCCCCTCCCCATTTTCAGGGTCCCCTCCCCATTTCCGGGCTCCCCCTCCCCATTTTCAGCGTCCCCCTCCCCATTTTCAGCGTCCCCTTCCCCCTTTCCGGGCTCCCCCTCCCCATTTCCGGCTCCCCCTCCCCATTTTTGGACTCCCCTTCCCCATTTCCGGTGTCCCCTCCCCATTTCCGGCTCCCCCTCCCCATTTTTGGACTCCCCTTCCCCATTTCCGGCGTCCCCTCCCCATTCCGGCTCCCCCTCCCCGTTTCCGGGTCCCCGCTCACCCCGGAGTATCCGTAGATGTCGCGGAAGGGCCGGAAGCGCGCCACGCGCCCCCGGGGCCCCCCCGGCTCCTCGGGGCTCCCCCCGGCGCCTCCGCCCGGCCCCTCCGGCTTCTTCCGCGACGGCTTCGGCTTCTTCTCCCGGAAATTGATCCCGTGGGGCACCTGGGGGGGGGGCGGGGGGGGTGAGGTGGCCAAAACCCTCCGACCCCCTCCCCCCGCAGGTAGTGGAGACCCCTCCCCGCCCCTCCCCCTCCTCACCTTGCGGAAGCGAACCTTGAGGTTGGCCTGGCCCAGCTGGGAGTCGTGGGCGAAGGCCTCGTAGAGCAGCAGCTCCTGCTCCACGTGCACCTGGGGGGCCCGGAAACGGGTCAGGGGGGCCCGGAAACGGGTCAGGGGGGCCCAAAATGCACCTGGGGGGCCCGAAAACGGGTCAGGGGGGCCCGAAAATGGGTCAGGGGGGCCCGAAAACGGGTCAGGGGGGCCCGAAAACGGGTCAGGGGGGCCCGAAATACACCTGGGGGGCCCAAAATACACCTGGGGGGCCCAAAATGCACCTGGGGGGCCCAAAATACACCTGGGGGGCCTGAAAATGGGTCAGGGGGGCCCGAAAATGGGTCAGGGGGGCCCGAAAACGGGTCAGGGGGGCCTGAAATGCACCTGGGGGGCCCAAAATCCATCCCAGAGACCCCAAAACTCTGTCCCAGTTCTCCCAGTGCTCCCAGTGCCATTCCCAGTGCCATTCCCAGTGCTCCCAGTGCTCCCAGTGCTCCCGGTGCCATTCCCAGTGCCATTCCCAGTGCTCCCAGTGCCGTTCCCAGTTCTCCCAGTGCTCCCAGTGCTCCCAGTGCCATTCCCAGTGCCATTCCCAGTGCCATTCCCAGTGCCATTCCCAGTTCTCCCAGTTCTCCCAGTGCTCCCAGTACCAGCAGGAAGGGGCGGGCGCGCGCGCGCGCCCAGCCCGGCCAGCAGCAGCTCGCGCACGTGCGGCAGCTCCAGAGACATTCCCAGTGCTCCCAGTGCTCCCAGTGCTCCCAGTGCCGTTCCCAGTGCTCCCAGTGCCGTTCCCAGTGCTCCCAGTGCCGTTCCCAGTTCTCCCAGTGCCGTTCCCAGTGCTCCCAGTGCCATTCCCAGTGCTCCCAGTGCCGTTCCCAGTGCTCCCAGTGCCGTTCCCAGTGCTCCCAGTGCCATTCCCAGTGCTCCCAGTGCTCCCAGTGCTCCCAGTGCTCCCAGTGCCATTCCCAGTGTTCCCAGTGCTCCCAGTGCCATTCCCAGTGCTGTTCCCAGTGCCATTCCCAGTTCTCCCAGTGCTCCCAGTGCCGTTCCCAGTGCTCCCAGTGCCATTCCCAGTGCCATTCCCAGTGCCATTCCCAGTGCCATTCCCAGTTCTCCCAGTGCTCCCAGTGCTCCCAGTACCAGCAGGAAGGGGCGGGCGCGCGCGCGGCCCAGCCCGGCCAGCAGCAGCTCGCGCACGTGCGGCAGCTCCAGAGACACTCCCAGTGCTCCCAGTGCTCCCAGTGCCATTCCCAGTGCTCCCAGTGCCATTCCCAGTGCCATTCCCAGTTCTCCCAGTGCTCCCAGTACCAGCAGGAAGGGGCGGGCGCGCGCGCGGCCCAGCCCGGCCAGCAGCAGCTCGCGCACGTGCGGCAGCTCCAGAGACATTCCCAGTTCTCCCAGTGCCATTCCCAGTTCTCCCAGTGCTCCCAGTGCCATTCCCAGTGCCGTTCCCAGTTCTCCCAGTGCTCCCAGTACCAGCAGGAAGGGGCGGGCGCGCGCGCGGCCCAGCCCGGCCAGCAGCAGCTCGCGCACGTGCGGCAGCTCCCGCTCTCCGCGCTCCTCCTTGCGCGGCTCGGCCGGCGGCTGCCCGAAGGACGAGTCCACCAGCACGCGCTGTCCCACCGGGAAGTTCTTCACCAGGAACACCAGGCGCCACTCGGGCACCTGGTAGATCTGCGCGGACGCGACGGGGAAAAAACGGGAATTTGTTTTGGGGGAAAAAATGGGAATTTTGGCCGAAAAAAAAAATGGGAGTTTTGGGGAGGTGGGATGTGAATTCTGGGGCGAAGCCAAGGGGAATTGCAGAGCGGGAAGGAAAATCAGAGAGGGGAAATGAAAATCGGGGAGGGAAAAGAACGGGAATTCCGAGGGGAAAATGGGAATGCTGACGGGGAAACAATGGGAATGCTGACGGGGAAACAATGGGAATGCTGACGGGGAACAATGGGAATGCTGATGGGAAACAATGGGAATGCTGACAGGAAACAATGGGAATGCTGACGGGAAACAATGGGAATGCTGACGGGAAACAATGGGAATGCTGACGGGGAAACAATGGGAATGCTGACGGGAAACAATGGGAATGCTGATGGGGAAACAATGGGAATGCTGACGGGGAAACAATGGGAATTCTGACAGGAAACAATGGGAATGCTGATGGGGAAACAATGGGAATGCTGATGGGAAACAATGGGAATGCTGACGGGGAACAATGGGAATGCTGACGGGAAACAATGGGAATGCTGATGGGGAAACAATGGGAATGCTGATGGGGAAACAACGGGAATTCTGATGGGGAAACAATGGGAATGCTGACGGGAAACAATGGGAATGCTGACAGGGAAACAACGGGAATTCTGACAGGAAACAATGGGAATGCTGATGGGGAAACAATGGGAATGCTGACGGGGAACAATGGGAATGCTGATGGGGAAACAATGGGAATTCTGATGGGGAAACAATGGGAATGCTGACAGGGAAACAATGGGAATGCTGACGGGGAAACAATGGGAATGCTGACGGGAAACAATGGGAATTCTGACAGGAAACAATGGGAATGCTGACGGGGAAACAACGGGAATGCTGACGGGGAAACAATGGGAATGCTGACGGGGAACAATGGGAATGCTGACGGGGAAACAATGGGAATGCTGACGGGAAACAATGGGAATGCTGACGGGAAACAATGGGAATGCTGATGGGAAACAATGGGAATGCTGACGGGAAACAATGGGAATGCTGACGGGGAAACAATGGGAATGCTGACAGGGAAACAATGGGAATGCTGACAGGGAAACAATGGGAATGCTGACGGGGAAACAATGGGAATGCTGACGGGGAACAACGGGAATGCTGACGGGGAAACAATGGGAATGCTGACGGGGAAACAATGGGAATGCTGACGGGGAAACAATGGGAATGCTGACGGGAAACAATGGGAATGCTGACGGGAAACAATGGGAATGCTGATGGGAAACAATGGGAATTCTGATGGGGAAACAATGGGAATTCTGACAGGGAAACAATGGGAATGCTGACAGGGAAAATGGAAATTTCAGAGGGAAGACAAAAATCACGGAGGGGAAACAATGGGATCTACGTGGGGGAAAATGGGATGAATTCCCAGTCTGCTCCAGCCCCTCCCAATCCATCCCAGTTCTCTCCCAGTTCTCTCCCAGTTCCCTCCCAGTCTATCCCAGTCCCTCCCAGTTCCCTCCCAGTCTATCCCAGTCCCTCCCAGTCCATTCCAGTCTATCCCAGTCCCTCCCAGTTCCCTCCCAGTCCCTCCCAGTCCATCCCAGTCCCTCCCAGTCCATTCCCAGTCCATCCCAGTTCTCTCCCAGTCCCTCCCAGTCCATTCCCAGTCCCTCCCAGTCCATTCCCAGTCCCTCCCAGTCCATTCCCAGTCCATCCCAGTTCTCTCCCAGTCCCTCCCAGTCCATCCCAGTCCCTCCCAGTCCATTCCCAGTCCATCCCAGTTCTCTCCCAGTCCATCCCAGACCCTCCCAGTCCATTTCCAGTCCCTCCCAGTCCATCCCAGTCCCTCCCAGTTCCCTCCCAGTCCATCCCAGTCCATTCCCAGTCCCATCCCAATCCCTCCCAGTCCCTCCCAGTCCCTCCCAGTCTATCCCAGTCCATTCCCAGTCCCTCCCAGTCCCTCCCAGTTCCGTCCCAGTCCCTCCCAGTCTATCCCAGTCCATTCCCAGTCCCTCCCAGTCCCTCCCAGTCCCTCCCAGTCCATCCCAGTCCATCCCAGTCACCTCCATGTTGCCGTTCTCCCGGGCCAGCACGCACCAATGGGAGGGCTCGGGGCTCAGGGGGGGCGGGTCCCTCTCGGGGGCTCCCGCCCGCCGCGGCTCCTCCCTGGGCGGGGAGCGGCCCGAGGCGCCCGAGTCCCCGTAGAGCATCTCCTCCTCGTCGTCCACGGAGTCACTGAGCAACAGCCGGGATTACACACACCTGGGCACACCTGGGCACACCTGGGCACACCTGGGCACACCTGGGGACACCTGGGGACACCTGGGGACAGCTGGGCACACCTGGGCACACACCTGGGGACACCTGGGGACACCTGGGCACACCTGGGAACACACCTGGGGACACCTGGGGACACCTGGGGACAGCTGGGCACACCTGGGGACACACCTGGGGACACCTGGGGACACCTGGGCACACCTGGGAACACACCTGGGGACACCTGGGCACACACCTGGGGACACCTGGGCACACCTGGGGACACCTGGGCACACCTGGGCACACCTGGGGACACCTGGGGACACCTGGGCACACCTGGGGACACCTGGGGACACACCTGGACACACCTGGGGACACACCTGGACACACCTGGGGACACACCTGGGGACACCTGGGGACACACCTGGACACACCTGGGAACACCTGGGGACACACCTGGGGACACCTGGGGACACACCTGGGGACACCTGGGGACACACCTGGACACACCTGGGAACACCTGGGGACACCTGGGGACACCTGGGCACACCTGGGCACACCTGGGGACACACCTGGGGACACCTGGGGACACCTGGGGACACACCTGGGGACACACCTGGGGACACCTGGGGACACACCTGGGGACACCTGGGGACACACCTGGGGACACCTGGGAACACCTGGGGACACCTTTGGGGGGCCGGGGACACCTTGGGAACCCACCAGGGCCAATCTGGGAGGGTGGCAAACACCTGGGGGACACACCTGGGACCACCTGGAGATCCGGGGACACCTCGGGGACACCCTGGGGACACCTTTGGGGGCTGGGGACACCTCGGGGACACCCCGGGGACACAGGTGACCCACCTGAGGTCCTGGATGAGGGTCTCGGCCTCGGCGTGGGGGCGGGGCGGGGGCTCCTCGCGGGGGGCGCGGCTCTCGGTGGTGAACATTCCGGAAACGTCCCGGTACAGGCAGAGCGCCGTCACCCGCGATTGCTGCCGGGGGACAGCGGGGACACCGTTGGGGACAGTGGGGACAGTGGGGACACCATTGGGGACAGTGGGGACACCGTTGGGGACAGTGGGGACACCATAGGGGACAGTGGGGACACATTGGGGACAGCGGGGACACCGTTGGGGACAGTGGGGACAGTGGGGACAGCGGGGACATCATAGGGGACAGCGGGGACATCATTGGGGACAGTGGGGACAGCGGGGACACCATTGGGGACAGTGGGGACACCATTGGGGACAGTGGGGACACATTGGGGACAGCGGGGACATCATTGGGGACAGTGGGGACACCATTGGGGACAGTGGGGACAGTGGGGACACCATTGGGGACAGTGGAGACACCGTTGGGGACACTGGGGACACCGTTGGGGACAGTGGGGACGTCATTGGGGACAGTGGGGACACCACTGGGGACAGCGGGGACACATTGGGGACAGTGGGGACATTGGGGACACCATTGGGGACAGTGGGGACATCATAGGGGACAGTGGGGACACCACTGGGGACAGCGGGGACACCGTTGGGGACAGTGGGGACAGTGGGGACAGCGGGGACATCATAGGGGACAGCGGGGACACCATTGGGGACAGTGGGGACACCATTGGGGACACCATTGGGGACAGTGGGGACATCATTGGGGACAGTGGGGACACATTGGGGACAGAGGGGACACCATTGGGGACAGTGGGGACACATTGGGGACACCGTTGGGGACAGTGGGGACACATTGGGGACAGTGGGGACACCATAGGGGACAGTGGGGACACCGTTGGGGACAGTGGGGACACATTGGGGACAGTGGGGACAGTGGGGACATCATTGGGGACAGTGGGGACACCATTGGGGACAGTGGGGACACATTGGGGACAGTGGGGACAGTGGGGACATCATTGGGGACAGTGGGGACACCATTGGGGACAGTGGGGACACATTGGGGACAGTGGGGACAGTGGGGACACCATTGGGGACAGTGGGGACACCATTGGGGACAGTGGGAACAGTGGGGACACCATTGGGGACAGTGGGGGGACATTGGGGACGTTGCGGACATTATGGCGACACTACGGGATTGGGGACACTGGCGACATTGGTGACACAGGTGACACTCACGTGTGACACGGGCGGGCGGAGCAGGGCCGGGCGGGGTTGGGGACAGTCACGGGCACTTGGGGACACGGGTGACACTCACGTGTGACACGGGCGGGCGGAGCAGGGCCGGGCGGGGTTGGGGACAGTCACGGGCACTTGGGGACACGGGTGACACTCACGTGTGACACGGGCGGGCGGAGCAGGGCCGGGCGGGGTTGGGGACAGCCAGGGGCACTTGGGGACACGGGTGACACTCACGTGTGACACGGGCGGGCGGAGCAGGGCCGGGCGGGGCTGGGGACAGCCAGGGGCACTTGGGGACACGGGTGACACTCACGTGTGACACGGGCGGGCGGAGCAGGGCCGGGCGGGGCTGGGGACAGTCACGGGCACTTGGGGACACGGGTGACACTCACGTGTGACACGGGCGGGCGGAGCAGGGCCGGGCGGGGTTGGGGACAGCCAGGGGCACTTGGGGACACGGGTGACACTCACGTGTGACACGGGCGGGCGGAGCAGGGCCAGGCGCGGGGCGCGGCCGCCGTAGGCGTCGCCCTTGAGGGTGAAGGTGGCCAGGTGACCGTCGGCGCTGAGCAGCACGCCGAAGGGATCGGCCACGGCGCAGTGCACGATGGGAGAGCCCAGGTCCACCGGGACAAAGTGCAGCTGCGTCACTGAGGGGACAGCCGGGGACAGCGGGGTCACGGCGGGGTCACGGCGGGGTCACGGCGGGGTCACGACCCCTGTGTCAGCGTCACACCCCGTGTCACTGTCACACCCTCTGCTTGTCACATCCCCTGTGTCACCTGCACGATGAACTGGCCCTGGCCCCGGTGTGTCCCTGTCCCCAGGTGTGTCCCAGGTGTGTCCCCAGGTGTGTCCCCAGGTGTCCCAGGTGTCCCCAGGTGTGCCCAGGTGTGTCACTCACCGCCCTGCAGCAGCCGCAGCCCCAGCGGTGACACCTGCACGATGAACTGGCCCTGGCCCAGGTGTGTCCCTGTCCCCAGGTGTGTCCCAGGTGTGTCCCAGGTGTCCCAGGTGTGTCCCAGGTGTGTCCCCAGGTGTGTCCCAGGTGTCCCCAGGTGTGCCCAGGTGTGTCACTCACCGCCCTGCAGCAGCCGCAGCCCCAGCGGTGACACCTGCACGATGAACTGGCCCTGGCCCAGGTGTGTCCCTGTCCCCAGGTGTCCCCAGGTGTGTCCCAGGTGTGTCCCCAGGTGTGCCCAGGTGTGTCACTCACCGCCCTGCAGCAGCCGCAGCCCCAGCGGTGACACCTGCACGATGAACTGGCCCTGGCCCAGGTTGCCGGCGAACACGGTCGGGCCCTGCGTGGCGAAGCCGCTCGTGTCCAGCTCCAGGATCTCCTGGCCCGTCTGCAGGATCTGGGGACATCGTCGGGGACATCGTCGGGGACATCGTTGGGGACACCGGGGACAGCAGGACGTGGCGCCCCCCCCCCCAGGTCCGGGCCAGGTGCCATCCCCAGGAGGGACACGGGGACAAGGAGGGGACACCGGACCCAGGCCAGGTGAGCCCCCAAAGGCAGGTCGTCGTCACTGAGGGGACATTGGGGACATTGGGGACGCCAGGTGCGAGCAAGGAGTGTCCCCAATGTCCCCGTGACATCGTGGGCCTGTAATGACCCTGGGATGTCACCATGCACCCAGGATGTCACCACGACGTCCCCGTGATGTCCCCAGTGTCCCCCCAGTGTCCCCAGTGTCCCCAGTGTCCCCAGTGTCCCCAGTGTCCCCATTGTCCCCAATGTCCCCAGTGTCCCCAATGTCCCCGTGACATCGTGGGCCTGTAATGACCCTGGGATGTCACCACGCACCCAGGATGTCACCACGACGTCCCCGTGATGTCCCCGGTGTCCCCAGTGTCCCCAATGTCCCTGTGATGTCCCCAGTGTCCCCAGTGTCCCCATTGTCCCCAGTGTCCCCAATGTCCCCAGTGTCCCCAGTGTCCCCAGTGTCCCCAGTGTCCCCAGTGTCCCCACTGTCCCCAGTGTCCCCAATGTCCCCACTGTCCCCGGTGTCCCCATTGTCCCCATTGTCCCCACTGTCCCCAGTGTCCCCAGTGTCCCCTCACCATGGTGGAGTCCTCCCGGCTCAGGATCAGGAACCCGTGACGTTCTCCGTCCTCCTCGGAACTTTCCGGAGCCGGCGCCGCCTCAGGCTCCGCCCCCGTCCCCGGGGCCACCTCCGGCTGCGGGGACACAGCGGGCGTGGGGACGGGGGCACGGCGGGGACGGCGACGCGGCGGCGCCGGGGGACGCGCGGGGGACGCACCTGCTCCCGCGGCGCGGGCGCGGTGACCGTCCACATGTCGTAGCAGCCGGGCAGCTCGAAGGTGGTGACAACCTGGGGCCGGATGCTGCGCTGGGGACAGGGACAGCGTCACACAGGGATGGGGACAGGGGACAGTGTCACACAGGGACAGGGGACAGGGGACAGGGGACAGGGGACAGGGGACAGCGTCACACAGGGACAGGGGACAGGGGACAGGGGACAGGGGACAGCGTCACACAGGGGACAGCGTCACACAGGGGACAGGGGACAGCGTCACACAGGGGACGGGGACAGCGTCACACAGGGACAGGGGACAGGGGACAGGGGACAGGGGACAGGGGACAGGGGACAGCGTCACACAGGGACAGGGGACAGGGACAGGGGACAGGGGACAGCGTCACACAGGGACAGGGGACAGGGACAGCGTCACACAGGGGACAGCGTCACACAGGGACAGGGGACAGGGAACGGGACAGCGTCACACAGGGACAGGGGACAGGGGACAGGGGACAGGGGACAGGGGACAGGGGACAGCGTCACACAGGGGACAGGGACAGGGAGGGGACAGCGCTCCGGGGACAGCGCAGCGCTCCGTTCTACGGGGCGGCCCCCGGGTTTTTGGGGTGTCGCTGTGGGGCGCGGGCAGGTTTGGGATTTGGGGGTTGGGAGATTTGGGGGTCAGGCAGGTTTGGGGTGTTTTTGGTTTTTTGGGGGGTTTTTTGGGGGAATTTTGGGGGAGGTTTTTTGGGGTTTTTCGGAGGTTTTTTGGGTTTTTTTTGGTTTTGGGGGGTTTTTTGGGGGTTTTTGGGGGTTTTTTGGGGGGTTTTTTGGGTTTTTGGGTTTTTTTGGGGGGGGTTTTGGGGTGTTTCGGGGTGTTTTGGGGTGTTTTTGGGTGTTTTGGGGTGTTTTTGGGTGTTTCGGGGTGTTTTGGGGTATTTTTGGGTGTTTTGGGGTGGTTTGGGGTTTTTGGGGTGGTTTGGGGGTTTTTTGAGGGTTTTTTGGGGTTTTTTGGGGGGTTTTGGGGGTTTTTTTGGGTTTTTTGGGGGGTTTTTTGGGGGGTTTTGGGGGGTTTGGGGTTTTTTGGGGGATTTTTTGGGGTTTTTTGGGGTTTTTTGGGGGTTTTTTTGGGGTCTTTTTGGGGGTTTTTTGGGGGGTTTTTTGGGGTTTTTTTGGGTTTTTTTGGGGGGGTTTTTTTGGGGGGTTTTGGGGGGTTTTTGGGGTGTTTTGGGCTTTTTGGGGTTTTTTGGGGGTTTTTTTGGGGGTTTTTTGAGGGTTTTTTGGGGGTTTTGGGGGGATTTGGGGTTTTGAGAGTTCAGGGGGATTTGGGGTTCAGGGCGTTTGGAGTTTTGGGGGGATTTGGGGTTTTTGGGGTTCAAGGGGATTTGGAGTTCTGGGGTTTTGGGGGCATTTGGGGTTTTTGGGGTTTGGGGTTTTTTTGGGAGGATTTGGGGTTCAGGGGGATTTGGAGTTTTGGGGTTTTTTGGGGGTTTTGGGGGTTTGGGGTTTTTGGGCTCGGGGAGTTTTGGGGTGCGGGGCGGTTTGGGGGTTTTTAGGGTTCAGGGTGTGGCAGCTTTGGGGTTCCCGGGCGGTTTTGGGGGTACAGGAGGGTCTCAGGGGTGGCTTGGGGGATTTTTTGGGGTATTTTGGGGTGTTTTGGGGTGTTTTGGGGTGTTTTGGGGTGTTTTGAGGTGTTTTGGGGTCTTTTGGGGTGTTTTCGTGGTGTTTTGGGGTATTTTGGGGTGTTTTTGGGGTGTTTTTGGGGTATTTTTGGGGTGTTTTGGGGTATTTTTGGGATGTTTTGGGGTGTTTTGGGGTGTTTTGGGGTATTTTTGGGGTATTTTCGGGGTGTTTTGGGGTGTTTTTGGGGTGTTTTGAGGTATTTTTGGGGTGTTTCGGGGTGTTTTGGGGTGTTTTTGGGGTGTTTTTGGGGTATTTTTGGGGTGTTTTGGGGTATTTTGGGGTGTTTTGGGGTGTTTTGGGGTGTTTTGGGGTATTTTTGGGGTATTTTCGGGGTGTTTTGGGGTATTTTGGGGTGTTTTGGGGTGTTTTCGTGGTGTTTTGGGGTATTTTTGGGGTGTTTTTGGGGTATTTTTGGGGTGTTTTGGGGTATTTTGGGGTGTTTTGGGGTGTTTTGGGGTGTTTTGGGGTATTTTTGGGATGTTTTGGGGTGTTTTGGGGTATTTTGGGATGTTTTGGGGTGTTTTGGGGTGTTTTCGTGGTGTTTTGGGGTATTTTGGGGTGTTTTTGGGGTGTTTTTGGGGTATTTTTGGGGTGTTTTGGGGTATTTTGGGGTGTTTTGGGGTGTTTTGGGGTGTTTTGGGGTATTTTTGGGGTATTTTCGGGGTGTTTTGGGGTGTTTTTGGGGTGTTTTGAGGTATTTTTGGGGTGTTTCGAGGTGTTTTGGGGTGTTTTGGGGTGTTTTGGGGTATTTTTGGGATGTTTTGGGGTGTTTTGGGGTATTTTTGGGATGTTTTGGGGTGTTTTGGGGTGTTTTGAGGTGTTTTGGGGTCTTTTGGGGTGTTTTCGTGGTGTTTTGGGGTATTTTGGGGTGTTTTTGGGGTGTTTTTGGGGTATTTTTGGGGTGTTTTGGGGTATTTTGGGGTGTTTTGGGGTGTTTTCGTGGTGTTTTGGGGTATTTTTGGGGTGTTTTTGGGGTATTTTTGGGGTGTTTTGGGGTATTTTGGGGTGTTTTGGGGTGTTTTGGGGTGTTTTGGGGTATTTTCGGGGTGTTTTGGGGTATTTTCGGGGTGTTTTGGGGTGTTTTGGGGTATTTTTGGGTGTTTTGGGGTGTTTTGGGGGTATTTTCGGGGTATTTTGGGGTGTTTTTGGGGTGTTTTGGGGTGTTTTGGGGGTATTTTGGGGTGTTTTTGGGGTGTTTTGGGGTGTTTTTGGGGTATTTTGGGGTATTTTGGGGTGTTTTGGGGTGTTTTTGGGGTGTTTTGGGGTGTTTTGGGGTGTTTTGGGGTATTTTGGGGTGTTTTTGGGGTATTTTGGGGTATTTTGGGGTGTTTTGGGGTGTTTTGGGGTATTTTGGGGTGTTTTTGGGGTATTTTGGGGTATTTTGGGGTGTTTTTGGGGTATTTTGGGGTATTTTGGGGTGTTTTGGGGTGTTTTTGGGGTATTTTCGGGTGTTTTGGGGTACCTGCAGCACGGTGAGCGCCCCGTTCTTGCCGTAGCCCGAGCACAGGACGATCTCCAGGTCGGGCTCGGGGCTGTTCTGGAACTGTGGGAGACAACGGGGTCACGGTTGGGGTCATGGTTGGGGGTCACGTTTGGGGTCAGGGGTCACGTTTGGGGTCACGGTTGGGGTCAGGGGTCAGTTTTGGGGTCACGTTTGGGGTCAGGGGTCAGTTTTGGGGTCATGTTTGGGGTTTGGGGTCAGGGTTTGGGGTTTGGGGGTTGGGGTCAGCTTTGGGGTCAAGTTTGGGGTGAATTTTGCGATATTTTGGGGTGGATTTTGGGGGATTTTGGGGTTTTGGGGTGAATTTTGGGGGTTTTGGGGTTTTTGGGGTGAATTTCGGGGTTTTTGGGGTTTCTGGGTGAATTTCGGGGGTTTTGGGGTTTCTGGGTGAATTTTGGGGATTTTGGGGGTTTTGGGGGTGAATTTCGGGGGTTTTGGGTGGATTTTGGGGGTTTTGGGGTGAATTTTGGGGATTTCGGGGTTTTTGGGGTTTCGGGCCCCTCACCTCCTCGGACAGGAAGGCCGGCTCCCCCATGGCGGCGTTGGCGCAGGGCCCGATGTTGAGGATGCTGTCACACACCTGGGGACACAGGTGACACACAGGTGACACACAGGTGACACACAGGTGACACACAGGTGACACACAGGTGACAGGGAGGTGACACAGGTGACACACAGGTGACAGGGACCTGACACAGGTGACACACAGGCGACACACAGGTGACACAGGTGACACACAGGTGACACACAGGTGACAGAGGTGACACACAGGCGACACACAGGTGACACACAGGTGACACAGGTGAGCCCCAGGTGAGCCCCAGGTGACAATACCTCGAAGGAGTAGGTGGCCAGCTGCGTCCCCGAGGCGGCCTCGCTGCCGTACACCTCGATCTCGTCCACCTCGTCCTGCGCCGGCGGCTTCCCACCTGCCACGGGGACACACCTGTCACCTGGGCCACCTGGGCCACGCCCCGCCACAGGGACACACCTGTCACCTGGGCCACCTGGGCCACGCCCCTGGAGACAGGGACCCACCTGTCACCCCCCTGTATCCCCAAGTGTCCCCCAGGTGTGTCCCAGGTGTCCCCAGGTGTCCCCAGCTGTCCCCAGGTGTCCCCAGGTGTCCCAGGTGTCCCCCACGTGTGTCCCCAGCTGTCCCCAGGTGTCCCCAGCTGTCCCCAGCTGTCCCCAGGTGTCCCCCACGTGTGTCCCCCACGTGTGTCCCCAGGTGTCCCCAGGTGTCCCCAGGTGTGTCCCCACCTGCCCACGGCCCCGTCGGCTCCGAGCGTTTCTTCTTCACCGGCGGCTCCTCCTGCTGGGGGAGGGACAGGGACAAGTTTGGGGATCCCCGGGTGGATTTGGGGGTCTCCAGGTGTGATTTGGGACCCCCCCAGGTGTGTTTATAACCCCCCCAGGTGTGTTTATACCCCCCCAGGTGTGTTTATAACCCCCCCAGGTGTGTTTATACCCCCCCAGGTGTGTTTATAACCCCCCCAGGTGTGTTTATAACCCCCCAGGTGTGTTTATAACCCCCCCAGGTGTGTTTATACCCCCCCAGGTGTGTTTATAACCCCTCCAGGTGTGTTTATAACCCCCCAGGTGTGTTTATAACCCCCCAGGTGTGTTTATAACCCCCCCCAGGTGTGTTTATACCCCCCCAGGTGTGTTTATAACCCCCCCAGGTGTGTTTATAACCCCCCAGGTGTGTTTTGAGCCCCCCAGGTGTGTTTGAACCCCCCCAGGTGTGTTTATAACCCCCCCAGGTGTGTTTGAACCCCCCCAGGTGTGTTTATAACCCCCCCAGGTGTGTTTATAACCCCCCCAGGTGTGTTTGAACCCCCCCAGGTGTGTTTATAACCCCCCCAGGTGTGTTTATAACCCCCCAGGTGTGTTTATAACCCCCCCAGGTGTGTTTATAACCCCCCCAGGTGTGTTTATAACCCCTCCAGGTGTGTTTATAACCCCCCAGGTGTGTTTATAACCCCCCCAGGTGTGTTTATAACCCCCCAGGTGTGTTTATAACCCCCCCAGGTGTGTTTATAACCCCCCAGGTGTGTTTATAACCCCCCCAGGTGTGTTTATAACCCCCCAGGTGTGTTTTGAGCCCCCCAGGTGTGTTTATAACCCCCCCAGGTGTGTTTATAACCCCCCCAGGTGTGTTTGAACCCCCCCAGGTGTGTTTATAACCCCCCCAGGTGTGTTTATAACCCCCCCAGGTGTGTTTATAACCCCCCAGGTGTGTTTGAACCCCCCCCAGGTGTGTTTGAACCCCCCCAGGTGTGTTTATAACCCCCCCCAGGTGTGTTTGAACCCCCCCAGGTGTGTTTGAACCCCCCCAGGTGTGTTTATAACCCCCCAGGTGTGTTTATAACCCCCCCAGGTGTGTTTATAACCCCCCAGGTGTGTTTGAACCCCCCCAGGTGTGTTTATAACCCCCCCAGGTGTGTTTATAACCCCCCAGGTGTGTTTATACCCCCCCAGGTGTGTTTGAACCCCCCCAGGTGTGTTTATAACCCCCCCAGGTGTGTTTGAACCCCCCCAGGTGTGTTTATAACCCCTCCAGGTGTGTTTATAACCCCCCCAGGTGTGTTTATAACCCCCCAGGTGTGTTTATAACCCCTCCAGGTGTGTTTATAACCCCCCAGGTGTGTTTATAACCCCTCCAGGTGTGTTTATAACCCCCCCAGGTGTGTTTATAACCCCCCAGGTGTGTTTATAACCCCTCCAGGTGTGTTTATAACCCCCCCAGGTGTGTTTATAACCCCCCAGGTGTGTTTATAACCCCTCCAGGTGTGTTTATAACCCCCCCAGGTGTGTTTATAACCCCCCAGGTGTGTTTATAACCCCTCCAGGTGTGTTTATAACCCCCCCAGGTGTGTTTATACCCCCCCAGGTGTGTTTATAACCCCCCTCAGGTGTGTTTATAACCCCCCCAGGTGTGTTTGAACCCCCCCAGGTGTGTTTGAACCCCCCCAGGTGTGTTTATAACCCCTCCAGGTGTGTTTATAACCCCCCCAGGTGTGTTTATAACCCCCCAGGTGTGTTTATAACCCCTCCAGGTGTGTTTATAACCCCCCCAGGTGTGTTTATAACCCCCCTCAGGTGTGTTTATAACCCCCCAGGTGTGTTTGAACCCCCCCAGGTGTGTTTATAACCCCCCAGGTGTGTTTATAACCCCCTCAGGTGTGTTTATAACCCCCCAGGTGTGTTTATAACCCCTCCAGGTGTGTTTATAACCCCCCAGGTGTGCCTTGAGCCCCCCCAGGTGTGTTTATAACCCCCCAGGTGTGTTTATAACCCCCCCAGGTGTGTTTATAACCCCTCCAGGTGTGTTTATAACCCCCCAGGTGTGCCTTGAGCCCCCCCAGGTGTGTTTGAACCCCCCCAGGTGTGTTTATAACCCCCCAGGTGTGTTTATACCCCCCCAGGTGTGTTTATAACCCCCCCAGGTGTGTTTATAACCCCCCCAGGTGTGTTTATAACCCCCCCAGGTGTGTTTATACCCCCCCAGGTGTGTTTATAACCCCTCCAGGTGTGTTTATAACCCCCCAGGTGTGCCTTGAGCCCCCCCAGGTGTGTTTGAACCCCCCCAGGTGTGTTTATAACCCCCCAGGTGTGTTTATACCCCCCCAGGTGTGTTTATAACCCCTCCAGGTGTGTTTATAACCCCCCAGGTGTGTTTATAACCCCCCCAGGTGTGTTTATAACCCCCCAGGTGTGTTTATAACCCCCCCAGGTGTGTTTATAACCCCCCCAGGTGTGTTTGAACCCCCCCAGGTGTGTTTATAACCCCCCCAGGTGTGTTTGAACCCCCCCAGGTGTGTTTATAACCCCCCCAGGTGTGTTTGAACCCCCCCAGGTGTGTTTATAACCCCCCAGGTGTGTTTGAACCCCCCCAGGTGTGTTTATAACCCCTCCAGGTGTGTTTATAACCCCCCAGGTGTGCCTTGAGCCCCCCCAGGTGTGTTTGAACCCCCCCAGGTGTGCCTTGAGCCCTCACCTGCCTGTCCGGCCCCTCCTTGCCCGGCCCGGCCGGCGCCTCCTGCAGTTTCTCCGTGTACCTGAGCAGCAGCGAGTTCCCCAGGCGGGAGCCCAGGAAGAGATAACCCGGCTCCAGGGGCACCATCTGCGGACACAGGGGGGCCAGGTGGGCCCAGGTGTGTCCCCAGGTGCCCCCCAGGTGTGCCCAGGTGTGTCCCCAGGTGCCCCCCAGGTGTGCCCAGGTGTGCCCAGGTGCTTACACAGGTGGTGAGGACGGAGGCGGCGGCTTTGTCGAAGTGGAAGGAGCGCACGGAGCGCATCCCGTCGGTGATCAGCGTCAGCACGTAGCTGGGAGACACGGGGGACACCTGAAACACCTGAAACACCTGAGATACACCTGGGGACACCTGGGGACACCTGGGGACACCTGGGGACACCTGAAACACCTGAAACACCTGAGACACACCTGGGGACACCTGGGGACACCCCAAACACCTGAAACACCTGAAACACCTGAGATACACCTGGGGACACCTGGGGACACCTGGGGACACCTGGGGACAACTGGGGACACCTGAAACACCTGAAACACCTGAGATACACCTGGGGACACCTGGGGACACCTGGGGACACCCCAAACACCTGAAACACCTGAGGGACACCTGGGGACACCTGGGGACACCTGGGGACACCTGGGGACACCCCAAACATCTGAGATACACCTGAGATACACCTGGGGACACCTGAAACACCTGGGGACACCCGAAACCCCACAGGGACACTCCAAAACACCTGGGGACACCTGGGGACACCCCAAAATTCCATGGGGACACCCCGAAACCCCACAGGGACACCCCAAAACACCTGGAGACACCCTGAAACACCTGGGGACACCTGGGATACACCTGGGGACACTTGGGGATACCTGGGGACACCCCAAAATCCCACAGGGACACCCCAAAACACCTGGGGACGCCTGGGGTCACCTGGGGGGACACCTGGGGACACCCGAAACACCTGGGGACACCTGGGCACACCTGGGCACACCTGGGCACACCTGGGGACACCTGGGGACACCCCAAACCCCCCCGGCCCCCCCAGCCTCACATCTCGCCCCCCTTGAGGGAGATGACCATCTTGTCATAGGAGATGAAGGTGGCCTGGGCGCAGTCCAGAGTCATCCTCACGCCCTCCTGGACACCTGGGGACGGGGACAGGCGGTGACACCGGGGAGGGGAGGGGGAGGAGGAGGAGGAGGAGGCCGAAGAGGAGGACAAGGAGGATTATTCGGACGAGGAAGATGACGAGGAGGATGAGGCTGAGAACGAAGGAGGAGGATGAAGAGGAGGAGGAGGAGGACAAAGACGAGGAAGATGAGGACGAGGCTGAGGGTGACGACGAGGAAGAGGACGAGGAGGATGAGGAGGAGGAGGAGGAGGATGACGAGGCTGAGAGGGAGGATGAGGCTGAAGAAAAGGCTGAGGATGAAGATGAGGAAGGTGAGGCGGAGGGTGAGGATGAAGAGGATGATGAAGATGATGAAGATGAGGCTAAGGATGAAGATGAGGCGGAGGGTGGGGATGAAGATGAGGAAGATGAGGGTGAGGATGAAGCTGAGGTGGAGGGTGAGGGTGAAGAGGATGATGAAGATGATGAAGATGAGGCTGAAGATGAAGCTGAGGCGGAGGGTGAGGGTGAAGAGGATGATGAAGATGATGAAGATGAGGCGGAGGGTGAGGATGAAGAGGATGAAGATGAGGCTGAAGATGAAGCTGAGGCGGAGGGTGAGGGTGAAGATGAGGAAGATGAGGGTGAGGATGAAGAGGATGAAGCTGAGGCGGAGGGTGAGGGTGAAGAGGATGAAGATGAGGCTGAAGATGAAGCTGAGGCGGA
Source organism: Chamaea fasciata (assembly GCF_029207755.1). Classification (NCBI taxonomy): domain Eukaryota; kingdom Metazoa; phylum Chordata; class Aves; order Passeriformes; family Sylviidae; genus Chamaea; species Chamaea fasciata. Next base: position 66,853 of record NW_027094560.1, read on the forward strand.
GGATGAGGATGAAGATGATGATGAAGATGATGAAGATGAGGCGGAGGATGAAGAGGAGGAGGAGGGTGAGGATGAAGAGGATGAAGCTGAGGTGGAGAATGAGGATGAAGATGATGATGAAGATGATGAAGCTGAGGCAGAGGGTGAGGGTGAAGAGGATGATGAAGATGATGAAGATGAGGCTGAGGATGAAGCTGAGGCGGAGGGTGGAGACGAGGAGGAGGATGAGGACGCAGGCGAGGCCGAAGGCGGGGTCCCTTACGCAGCGGGAAGACGGTGGTGCCGCAGGTGAGGCTGTTGAGGGCGACGCCGTAGGGCGGCACGCTCTGGTTCAGGTACAGCAGGGAGTTCACGGCGAAGATCACCACGCCCCCTGTGACACGGGGACGGCGTCAGTGTCACCGTCGGTGTCACCGTCAGTGTCACCGTCAGTGTCACCGTCAGTGTCACCGTCGGTGTCACCGTCAGTGTCACCGTCAGTGTCACCGTCAGTGTCACCGTCAGTGTCAGTGTCACCATCAGTGTCACCGTCAGTGTCATTTGCAGTGTCACTGTCACCGACAGTGTCAGTATCACAGTCAGTATCAGTTCCAGTGACACCGTCAGTGTCATTGTCAGTGCCAGTGTCAGCGCCACTGTCAGTGTCACCATCAGCGTCAGTGTCACCGTCGGTGTCAGTGTCACCGTCAGTGTCATTGTCAGTGCCAGTGTCACAGTCAGCGTGTCACCGTCAGCGTCAGTGTCACCTCCTGTGACACGTGAACATTATCATTGCCACCGTGTCACTGTCACTGTGTCACTGTCACTATCCCTGTGTCACTGTCACTGTGCCACTGTCACTGTCCCTGTCCCTGTGTCACTGTCACTGTCACTGTCCCTGTGTCACTGTCCCTGTGTCACTGTCCCTGTCACCGTGTCACTGTCGCTGTCACTGTCCCTGCGTCACTGTGCCGCTGTCCCTGTCACTGTGTCACCGTCACTGTGTCCCTGTCCCTGTGTCCATGTCCCTGTCCCTGTGTCACTGTCCCTGTCACCGTGTCACCGTCGCCGTCACTGACCGATGGGCTTGGGGACAGGCAGGGCCTGCGTACAGTCGAAGGGCAGCGAGCTCAGGGACCCTGTCACTGTCCCTGTGTCACTGTGTCACTGTCACCGTGTCCCTGTGTCACTGTGTCCCTGTCACTGTGTCACTGTCCCTGTGTCACTGTGTCACTGTCACTGTCACTGTGTCACTGTCACTGTGTCACTGTCCCTGTCCCTGTCCCTGTGTCACTGTCACTGTCCCTGTGTCACTGTCACTGTCACTGTGTCACTGTTGCTGTGTCACTGCCACTGTGTCACTGTTGCTGTCACCATGTCACTGTCACTGTCCCTGTCCCTGTGTCACCGTCACTGTGTCACTGTCCCTGTCACTGTGTCCCTGTCACCGTCACTGTGTCACTGTCGCTGTCACTGTCCCTGTGTCACTGTCACTGTCCCTGTATCACTGTCCCTGTCACTGTCACTGTCACCATGTCACTGTCACTGTGTCACTGCGTCACTGTCACTGTCACTCTGTCGCTGTCCCTGTCACTGTCACCGTGTCACTGTCCCTGTCACTGTGTCCCTGTCCCTGTGTCACCGTGTCCCTGTGTCCCTGTCACCGTGTCACCGTCGCTGTGTCGCCGTCACTGACCGATGGGCTTGGGGACAGGCAGGGCCTGCGTACAGTCGAAGGGCAGCGAGCTCAGCGACCAGATGACGGGGTGGACGCGCTGCAGGATGTTCAGCGAGATGGCCACGATGCTGCACGTGTCCTGCCGCACCGCCACCCGCCTGCGGGGACACCTGTGTCACCTGTGTCACCTGGGGGTCACCCCCACACACACCCAGAGCGCACACACGCGTGTCCTGCCGCACCGCCACCCGCCTGCGGGGACACCTGTGTCACCTGTGTCACCTGGGGGTCACCCCCACACACACCCAGAGCGCACACACGCGTGTCCTGCCGCACCGCCACCCGCCTGCGGGGACACCTGTGTCACCTGTGTCACCTGGGGGTCACCCCCACACACACCCAGAGCGCACACACGCGTGTCCTGCCGCACCGCCACCCGCCTGCGGGGACACCTGTGTCACCTGTGTCACCTGGGGGTCACCCCCACACACACCCAGAGCGCACACACGCGTGTCCTGCCGCACCGCCACCCGCCTGTGGGGACACCTGTGTCACCTGGTGTGACCTCTGACCCCTCTCGGGCCTGTCACCCCTCTGGGGACACCCCAATGTCCCCCGGTGGTGACCTCTGACCCCTCTCGGACCTGTCACCCCTCTGGGGACACCCCAATGTCACCCTGAGGTGACCTCTGACCCCTCTCGGGCCTGTCACCCCTCTGGGGACACCTGTGTCACCTGGTGTGACCTCTGACCCCTCTCAGACCTGTCACCCCTCTGGGGACACCCCAATGTCCCCCAGTGTGACCTCTGACCCCTCTCAGGCCTGTCACCCCTCTGGGGACACCCCAATGTCCCCAGGTGTGACCTCTGACCCCTCTCGGGCCTGTCACCCCTCTGGGGACACCCCAATGTCCCCCGGTGTGACCTCTGACCCCTCTCGGGCCTGTCACCCCTCTGGGGACACCCCAATGTCCCCCGGTGTGACCTCTGACCCCTCTCAGGCCTGTCACCCCTCTGGGGACACCCCAATGTCCCCAGGTGTGACCTCTGACCCCTCTCGGGCCTGTCACCCCTCTGGGGACACCCCAATGTCCCCCGGTGTGACCTCTGACCCCTCTCGGACCTGTCACCCCTCTGGGGACACCCCAATGTCCCCAGGTGTGACCTCTGACCCCTCTCAGGCCTGTCACCCCTCTGGGGACACCCCAATGTCCCCAGGTGTGACCTCTGACCCCTCTCAGGCCTGTCACCCCTCTGGGGACACCCCAATGTCCCCAGGTGTGACCTCTGACCCCTCTCGGGCCTGTCACCCCTCTGGGGACACCCCAATGTCCCCCGGTGTGACCTCTGACCCCTCTCGGGCCTGTCACCCCTCTGGGGACACCCCAATGTCCCCCGGTGTGACCTCTGACCCCTCTCGGGCCTGTCACCCCTCTGGGGACACCCCAATGTCCCCAGGTGTGACCTCTGACCCCTCTCGGGCCTGTCACCCCTCTGGGGACACCCCAATGTCCCCCGGTGTGACCTCTGACCCCTCTCGGGCCTGTCACCCCTCTGGGGACACCTGTGTCACCAGGTGTGACCTCTGACCCCTCTCGGGCCTGTCACCCCTCTGGGGACACCCCAATGTCCCCAGGTGTGACCTCTGACCCCTCTCAGGCCTGTCACCCCTCTGGGGACACCCCAATGTCACCCTGAGGTGACCTCTGACCCCTCTCGGGCCTGTCACCCCTCTGGGGACACCCCAATGTCCCCAGGTGTGACCTCTGACCCCTCTCGGGCCTGTCACCCCTCTGGGGACACCCCAATGTCCCCCGGTGTGACCTCTGACCCCTCTCGGGCCTGTCACCCCTCTGGGGACACCCCAATGTCCCCCGGTGGTGACCTCTGACCCCTCTCGGGCCTGTCACCCCTCTGGGGACACCCCAATGTCCCCCGGTGGTGACCTCTGACCCCTCTCGGGCCTGTCACCCCTCTGGGGACACCCCAATGTCCCCAGGTGTGACCTCTGACCCCTCTCGGGCCTGTCACCCCTCTGGGGACACCCCAATGTCCCCCAGTGTGACCTCTGACCCCTCTCAGGCCTGTCACCCCTCTGGGGACACCCCAATGTCCCCCGGTGTGACCTCTGACCCCTCTCGGGCCTGTCACCCCTCTGGGGACACCCCAATGTCCCCCAGTGTGACCTCTGACCCCTCTCAGGCCTGTCACCCCTCTGGGGACACCCCAATGTCCCCAGGTGTGACCTCTGACCCCCAAAGTGGGCAGTGACCCCCGGCAGGGCGTGGGACCCCTCCTGAGACCCCAAATTCTCTCCAAACCACCCCAAAATCGCCTGAAAGCCCCAAAACTCCCTCCAAATACCCCCAAAATTCCCCAAAATTCCCCCCAAACACCCTGAAAACTCCCAAAATTCCCTCCAAATAGCCCCAAAACTCCCAAAAATTTCCCCCAAACCTCCAAAATTCCCAAAAATTCCCCCCAAAACTCCCAAAATTCCCTCCAAACCCCAAAAATTCCCTTCAAACACCCCAAAACTCCCAAAATTCCCCCTAAAATTCCCAAAAATTCCCCCCAAAACTCCCAAAACTCCCAAAAATTCCCTCCAAACTCCCCCAAACACCTCAAAATTCCCTCCAAACACCCCAAAACTCCCAAAAATTCCTCCAAACCTCAAAAATTCCCTCCAAATACCCCCAAAATTCCCAAAAATTCCTCCAAAACTCCCCAAAATTCCCCCCAAACCTCCCAAAAATTCCCCCCAAACACCCCAAAACTCCCAAAAATTCCTCCAAAAACCCCAAAATTCCCTCCAAATATCCCCAAAAACTCCTCAAATTCCTCCAAACACCCCAAAATTCTCCCCAAACACCCCAAAACTCCCAAAATTCCCTCCAAAAACCCCAAAATTCCCCACAAAAAGCCCCAAAACTCCCAAAAATTCCCCCCAAACTCCCAAAATTTCCCCCAAAATTCCCCAAAATTCCCTCCAAATTCCCAACTTTCCCCCCGCCGACCCGGGCCAGGTCTGGTTGGGCTCGAAGAGGATCAGCAGCGTGGGCCTGGGAACTGCTGGGGGCCGGGACCCCCAAAAACTCCTCAAATTCCCCCCAAAACACCCCAAAATTCCCCAAAATTCCTCCAAAACTCCCAAAATTCCCTCCAAACTCCCCCAAACACCCCAAAATTCCATCCAAACATCCCAAAATTCCCAAAAATTCCCCCCAAAAACCCAAAAATTCTCCCCAAACAGCCCCAAAACTCCCCAAAATTCCCCCCAAACAGCCCCAAAATTCCCCAAAATTCCCCCAAATTCCCAAAAATCCCCCCAAATTCCCAACTTTCCCCCCGCCGACCCGGGCCAGGTCTGGTTGGGCTCGAAGAGGATCAGCAGCGTGGGCCTGGGAACTGCTGGGGGCCGGGACCCCCAAAAACTCCTCAAAATTCCCCCAAAACTCCTCAAAATTCCCCCAAAACTCCCTCCAAACCCCCCAAAATTCCCCAAAATTCCCCAAATTCCCTCCAAACTCCCAAAATTCCCTTCAAACACCCCAAAACTCCCAAAAATTCCCTCCAAACTCCCCCAAACACCCCAAAACTCCCCAAAATTCCCCTCAAAACTCCCAAAATTTCCCCCAAAAACCCCAAAATTCCCTCCAAACACCCCAAAATTCCCAAAAATTCCTCCAAACCCCAAAAATTCCCTCCAAATACCCCCAAAACTCCCAAAAATTCCCCCCAAACCCCCAAATTCCCTTCAAACCCCCAAAATTCCCCAAAATTCCCCCCAAATTCCCAATATTCCCCCCAAAATTTCCCCAAAATTCCCCCAAATTCCCAAATCCCCCCAAATTCCCAACTTTCCCCCCGCCGACCCGGGCCAGGTCTGGTTGGGCTCGAAGAGGATCAGCAGCGTGGGCCTGGGAACTGCTGGGGGCCGGGACCCCCAAAAACTCCTCAAATTCCCCCCCAAAACTCCCAAAATTCCCAAAAATTCCTCCAAAACTCCCAAAAATTCCCTCCAAACTCCCCCAAACACCCCAAAATTCCCTCCAAACACCCCAAAATTCCCAAAAATTCCTCCAAACCCAAAAATTCCCTCCAAATACCCCCAAAACTCCCAAAAATTCCCCCCAAACCCCCCAAATTCCCTTCAAACCCCCCAAAATTCCCCAAAATTTCCCCCAAATTCCAAAATTCCCCCCAAAATTCCCTCCAAAAACCCCAAAAATTCCCCCAAATCCCCCCAAATTCCCAACGTTCCCCCCGCCGACCCGGGCCAGGTCTGGTTGGGCTCGAAGAGGATCAGCAGCGTGGGCTCGTAGTAGCCGTGCAGGAACTGCATGTCGACGATGTTGAGCAGTTTCTCGTCCAGCTCCCGCACGTCGATGATGTAGCTGGGCAGGAAGCTGGATTTCTGCCTGCCGGCCGGGGGGAAAACGGAGCCGGGTTTATTTGGGGTTTTTTTTGGGGAAAACGGGGGATTCTCCCGAGGTTTTTTATTTTTTGGGATGAGGGCCGGCTCACCCTTCTCCCACGGGCCCCTCGTGCTCGTCGGCCAGCGAGTCGCGGCGGAAGGGCAGCACCACCAGGCGGGTGCCGTAGATCAGCATCACGGCGCAGCGCCCGTCGGGGTCCACGCGGACGCGCGGGGTGTGCACGTTCTGCACGAAGCCGTCCTGGGGGAGGAAAACGAGAAAAAAAAAATAAAAATCGGGAATTTCGGGGGGGGTTGGGAGAGAATCCGGAGCCAGGGGAATCCCAGAATCCATCCTGGGGGGAAAAAATTGGGAATTCAGGGGGTTTGGGATGGGCCTGGAATGTCAGAATCCATCCCAGAGTGAGCCCAGAGCCAAACTCGGGGGGTGTGAGCATTCGGGACAAAGATATCCTGGGAAAAATTGGGAATTCAGGGGGTTTGGGATGGGTCTGGAATGTCAGAATCCATCCCAGAGTGAGCCCAGAGCCAAACTCGGGGGTGTGAATGTTCTGGACGAAGAGATATCCTGGGAAAAATCGGGAATTTCGGGGGGTTGGGAGAGAATCCGGAGCCAGGGGAACCCCAAAATCCATTCTGGGGGGAAAAAATTGGGAATTTAGGGAGTTTGGGATGGGCCTGGAATGTCAGAATCCATCCCAGAGTGAGCCCAGAGCCAAACTCGGGGGTGTGAGCATTCGGGACAAAGTTATCCTGAAAAAAATGGGAATTTGGAGTCACTCTGGGATCAGGGATATCCCAAAATCCATCCCAGAGTGAGCCCGCACCAAAACTCGGGGGTATGTGAACATTCAGGACAAAGATATCCTGGGAAAAATTGGGAATTCAGGGGGTTTGGGATGGGCCTGGGACCCCAAAATCCATCCCAGAGCTCCCAGTGCACGTTCTGGACAAAGTTATCCAGGAAAAATGGGAAATCAGGGATTTGGGATAACTCTGGGAACCCCAAATCCATTTTGGGGTGAAATCCAGGGATTTGGGAGAACTCTGGGACCCCAAACCCGTTTTGGGGTGAAATCCAGGGATTTGGGATAACTCCGGGAACCCCAAACCCGTTTTGGGGTGAAATCCAGGGATTTGGGATAACTCTGGGAACACCAAACCCGTTTTGGGGTGAAATCCAGGGATTTGGGATAACTCTGGGAACCCCAAACCCATTTTGGGGTGAAATCCAGGGATTTGGGATAACTCTGGGAACCCCAAACCCGTTTTGGGGTGAAATCCAGGGATTTGGGATAACTCCGGGAACCCCAAACCCGTTTTGGGGTGAAATCCAGGGATTTGGGGCTCACCCTCAGCTCGGGCTCCTCGAAGTAGTGCAGGGACAGAGTCTTGAGGTCGTGAGTGCCGGGGTCGTACTCCACCACCGAGAGCTGCGGGGAAAAACACCCAAAAACGGGTGAAAACACCCCAAAAAACGGGTGAAAACACCCCAAAAATGGGTGAAAACACCCCAAAAATGGGTGAAAACACCCCCAAAAATGGGATAAAACACCCCAAAACCGAGTGAAAACGCCCCAAAAACGGGTGAAAACACCCCAAAAAACGGGTGAAAACACCCCAAAAAACGGGTGAAAACACCCCAAAAATGGGATAAAACGCCCCAAAAATGAGATAAAAACACCCCAAAACCGAGTGAAAACGCCCCAAAACCGAGTGAAAACGCCCCAAAAACGGGTGAAAACACCCCAAAAACGGGTGAAAACACCCCAAAAATGGGATAAAACGCCCCAAAAATGAGATAAAACACCCCAAAACCGAGTGAAAACGCCCCAAAAACGGGTGAAAACACCCCAAAAATGAGATAAAACGCCCCAAAAATGAGATGAAACACCCCAAAAATGGGATAAAACACCCCAAAAAACGGGTTAAAACACCCCAAAAATGAGATAAAACACCCCAAAATTGAGATGAAACACCCAAAAAATCAGGTTTAAAACACCCCAAAACCGAGTGAAAAACGCCCCAAAAACGGGTGAAAACACCCCAAAGCAGGATAAAACACCCCAAAAATGGGATAAAACACCCCAAAATGGGATAAAAACACCCCAAAATTGAGATAAAACACCCAAAAACCAGGTTAAAACACCCCAAAAACGGGTTAAAACGCCCCAAAATGGATAAAACGCCCCTAAAAATGAGTAAAAACACCCCAAAAATATCTTAATACTCCCCAAAAATGAGATAAAACACCCCAAAAATGGGTTAAAACAGCCCAAAAATGGGTTAAAACAGCCCATAAAATGAGTTAAAACACCCCAAAAAATGAAACAAAACACCCCAAAATCGGGTCAAAGCCCCCAAATCGGTCAAAACTCCCCAAAATCGGGTCAAAACACCCCAAAATCGGGTCAAACCCCCCAAAATCGGGTCAAAACCCCCCAAAATCGGGTCCGAACACCCCAAAATTGGGTCAAACCCCCCAAAATCGGGTCAAACCCCAAAATCGGGTCAAAACCCCCAAAATCGGGTCAAAACCCCCCAAAAAATGAGTTAAAACACCCAAAATCGGGTCAAATCCCCCAAAATCGGGTCAAAACCCCAAAATCGGGTCAAAACCCCCCAAAATCGGGTCAAAACCCCCCAAATCGGGTCAAACCCCCCAAAATCGGGTCAAACCCCCAAATTGGGTCAAAACCCCCCAAAATCGGGTCAAACCCCCCAAAATCGGGTCAAACCCCCCAAAATCGGGTCAAAACCCCCAAAATCGGGTCAAACCCCCCAAAATCGGGTCGTCAAACCCCCAAAATCGGGTCAAACCCCCCAAAATCGGGTCAAACCCCCCAAAATCGGGTCAAACCCCCCAAAATTGGGTCAAAACTCCCCAAACTCGGGTCAAACTCCCCAAAATCGGGTCAAAACCCCCAAAATCGGGTCAAACCCCCCAAAATCGGGTCAAACCCCCCAAAATCGGGTCAAACCCCCAAAATCGGGGTCCAAACCCCCCAAAATCGGGTCAAACCCCCCAAAATCGGGTCAAACCCCCCAAAATCGGGTCAAACCCCCAAAATCGGGTCAAACCCCCCCAAAATCGGGTCAAAACCCCCAAAATCGGGTCAAACCCCCCAAATCGGGTCAAACCCCCCAAAATCGGGTCCGAACACCCCAAAATTGGGTCAAACCCCCCAAAATCGGGTCAAACCCCAAAATCGGGTCAAAACCCCCAAAATCGGGTCAAAACCCCCAAAAAAATGAGTTAAAACACCCAAAATCGGGTCAAATCCCCCAAAATCGGGTCAAAACCCCAAAATCGGGTCAAAACCCCCCAAAATCGGGTCAAAACCCCCCAAATCGGGTCAAACCCCCCAAAATCGGGTCAAACCCCCCAAATTGGGTCAAAACCCCCCAAAATCGGGTCAAACCCCCCAAAATCGGGTCAAACCCCCCAAAATCGGGTCAAAACCCCCAAAATCGGGTCAAACCCCCCAAAATCGGGTCAAACCCCCAAAATCGGGTCAAACCCCCAAAATCGGGTCAAAACCCCCCAAAATCGGGTCAAACCCCCAAAATTGGTCAAAACTCCCCAAACTCGGGTCAAACTCCCAAAATCGGGTCAAAACCCCCAAAATCGGGTCAAACCCCCCCAAAATCGGGTCAAACCCCCCAAAATCGGGTCAAACCCCCAAAATCGGGTCAAACCCCCCCAAAAATCGGGTCAAAACCCCCCAAAATCGGGTCAAACCCCCAAAATCGGGTCAAACCCCCCCCAAAATCGGGTCAAAACCCCCAAAATCGGGTCAAACCCCCCAAAATCGGGTCAAACCCCCCAAAATCGGGTCAAACCCCCAAAATCGGGTCAAACCCCCAAAATTGGGTCAAAACCCCCAAAATCGGGTCAAAACCCCCAAAATTGGGTCAAAACCCCCCAAAATCGGGTCAAATCGGGTCAACCCAAAATCGGGTCAAACCCCCAAAATCTGGTCAAAACCCCCAAAATCGGGTCAAACACCCCCAAAATCGGGTCAAAACCCCCCAAAATCGGTCAAACCCCCAAAATCGGGTCAAACCCCCCAAAATCGGGTCAAACCCCCCAAAATCGGGTCAAACCCCCCAAAATCGGGTCAAACCCCCAAAATCGGGTCAAACCCCCCAAAATCGGGTCAAACCCCCCAAAATCGGGTCAAACCCCCAAAATCGTGTCAAACCCCCAAAATCGGGTCAAAACCCCCCAAAAATCGGGTCAAACCCCCCAAAATTGGGTCAAAAACCCCCCAAAATCGGGTCAAACCCCCCAAAATCGGTTCAAACCCCCCAAAATCGGGTCAAACCCCC
>NW_027094561.1:0-77025 GCF_029207755.1 Chamaea fasciata
CCAGCAGCCCCAGGCGGGCGGGGGGGGGGCAGGGCCCGGGGGGGCAGCGCGAAGGGGCGGCCCCCCCCCCCGCCGCCCCCCCCCCACAGAGCCAGCTATGGGGAGAGAGTTGGAGCCGAAGGCCCAGCTGGGGGGAGAGGGGGGCGTCAGAGGGGCTGAGAGACCCCCAAAACCCCCCCCAGGGAAGGGCAGACCCCCCAAAAACCCCCCCCAGGGAAGGGCAGACCCCCCCCAAAATTGGGGCAAAATCAGGGTTTTTTTTGGGGGGGGGGCCACTCCCAAACATCCCCTAAAAACCACCCCAGGGTGGGGATGGAAACGGGGTTTTTTTTTTGGGGGGGGGGGGGGGTCTCAGCGGCACGGGGGGGGTCCCAGCGGCACGGGGGGGGCTCCAGGACCCCCCCCCAGGTACCTTTTGGGGGGCCGGTATCCGGGGGGGCCGTCCAGGGGCCCCTTCTTGGGGAAGGCGCGGAGCAGCTTCAGCACCTGCTGCTTCCAGGACTGGAGCCGCTTCTTCTGCGTCTCCGTGAACGCCTGGGGGGGGCCCGCGGGGGGTCAGGGGGGCGCGGAGACCCCCGGGGGGGCGCGGAGACCCCCGGGACCCCCCCCCCCGGCCAAGCCGAGGGTACCTCATGGCTCAGGCACTTCTCGAGCAGCTGGAGGTAACTGGTGATGTTCTCCTCGTCCGGCCGCGACACCAGGAGCTGGGTGCACACTGCGGGGGGGTCAGGGGGGGACAGAGCCCCAAAACTGCCCCAAACCCCCCCCAAAACTGCCCCAAAACTGCTCTAAAAACTGCCCCAAAACTGCCCCAAAAACTGCTCCAAAAACTGCCCCAAAACTGCCCCCAAACCCCCCCCAAACCTGCCCCCAAACTGCCCCGGGACACCCACAGCAGCTGGTGCACACTGCGGGGGGCCGGGGGGCACAGACCCCCAAATCCCGGGGACCCTCCCGGCCCCCCCAGCGTCTCCCCATGTCCCCCCAGTGTCCCCATGTCCCCCGCAGTGTCCCCCCATGCCCCCCCAGTGTCCCTCCACTCCTCACCCTTGCCCATGACCCGGGTGAACTGTCCCGGGATGTCCCAAGTGTCCCCCCAGTGTCCCCAGTGTCCCCCACTCCTCACCCTTGCCCATGACCCAGGTGAACTGTCCCGGGATGTCCCCAGTGCCCCCACAGTGTCCCCGATGTCCCCCCCATGTCCCCAGTGCCCCCCCAGTGTCCCCAGTGTCCCCCGGCGCTCACCCTTGCCCATGACCCGGGTGAACTGTCCCGGGATGTCCCCGTCGGGCACGGGCGCCGCGGGGGCCTCGGCGTCGGGGGCCGGGGGGGGCGCCGAGGCCTCGGGGGGGGGGGCGCCGTCGGGGGGGGGCGCGGGGGGCGCGGCCGGGGGGGGGCCGGAAGGCCTTGATGGGGGTCACCAGGATCTGCTGCAGCTCCTGCAGCGCCGTCCACAGGTTGCCCCCCTCGAGGATGTCCTGGGGAGGGGACACGGCCGGGGGGCGTCAGGGAGACCCCTGGGAATGGGGGGGACATGCCTGGGGACAGCGGGGACACCCCCGGGGATGGGGGGGACACCCCCAGGGATAGTGGGGACACCCCCAGGAAATCAGGGACACCCCCAGGAGATTGGGGACACCCCGGGGGATGGCGGGGACACCCCTGGGATGGTGGGGACACCCCCAGGAAGGTTGGGGACACCAAGAGCCATGCCCCCACCCCGTACCCTGGGGACACTTGGGGACACTGGGGACGCCCAGAACCCGCCCCTGGGGACACTGGGGCCCCCCCACACCAGCCCAGTGCCCCCCCAGTGTCCCCAGTGCCCCCCCAGTGCCCCCCAGTGTCCCCAGTGACCTTCTCCAGCGCCCTGAGGACGCTCTGCCGTTCCCGCAGCTTCTGGATGCTCAGGGCGATCTTGTGCCGGGCGCCCTTGGTGACGTTCTGGGGGGGACAGGGGTGTCACACACACCTGGGGGGGTGACACACACCTGGGGGGGTGACACACACACCTGGGGGTGTCACACACACACCTGGGGGCGTCACACACACACCTGGGGGGCTCACACACACCTGGTGACCCCAGACACCCCCGTCCAGGATCCCTGTGGACACTGCCCAGCCCCCCCCAGCCCCCCCGGGGGGCGTGGCTCACCTGCGACTCCAGGTGATGCTCCGTCAGCGTCATCATCTCCTCGTAGCTCATCTGCGCGAAGAGCGCGGCGTACTTGTGCAGCCGCAGGCTCTTCAGCCACGAGGGCACGTCTGGGGGGGGGGCCGCGGGGGGGCCGTCAGCTGACAGCGGCCCCCCAAACCCCCCGGAGACCCCCAAAACCCCCCTGGAGCCCCCCAACCCCCCAGAGCCCCCTAAACCCCCCCGGAGCCCCCCGCCCACCCTTCATGCCGCTGCCGTCCTCCTGGAAGGAATTCCTCCCGCCCGCCTCCTCGGTGTGCTCGCTGCCCGACGAGGCCACGCTGCTCTGCGGGGACAGCGGCGCGTGGTCCCCGAAGGCCGGGGGGGGTCCTCGGGGGGCGGCGGGGGGCTCCTCGGGACCCCCGGAGCCCCCCCAGTCCCCACCCGGCCCGGGCTGGGCGCCGCCGGGCGCCAGCGAACGCTTCAGGGGGCTGGGGTGCAGCTGGCACGGCAGGCCTGGGGGGGGACACGGGGTTGGAGGGGGGCTGCAGACCCCTCCCAAGGCCTGGGACCCCCCCCCAGAGCCCTGGGACCCCTCCCCAAAACCCTGGGACCACCCCAAAGCTCTGGGACCCCTCCCCAAAGCCCTGGGACCCCCCCAAAGCCCTGGAACCCCTCCCCAAAACCCTGGGACCACCCCCCAGAGCCCTGGGACCCCTCCCCAAAGCCCTGGGACCACCCCCCAGAGCCCTGGGACCACCCCCCAGAGCCCTGGGACCCCTCCCCAAAGCCCTGGGACCACCCCCCAGAGCCCTGGGACCCCTCCCCAGTTGGTGGGACCCCCCCAGCCCGCTCTCCGTGCCACCCCAGACCCCCCCCGACCCTTCTCTTTGTCCCCCCAGCCCCTTCCCACTCGCCCACCCCTCCCTGTCCCCTGCCCCCAGCCCCTTCCCCCCCTTCTTTCCTCTCCTCCCACTTTCCCCATTTTTCCCCATTTCCCCCAGTGCCCTCCCATTTTTTCCCCCAATTTCCCCATTTTTCCCCCCACTTTCCCCGTTTTTCCCTCATTTTTCCCCCAATTCCCCCCGTTTTTCCCCCAGTCCCCCCCGTTTTTTGCCCCCAATCTCCCCATTTTCCCCCAGTCCCCCGTTTTTCCCCCCATTTCCCCCCCCAATCCCCCCACTTTTCCCCATTCTCCCCATTTTTCCCCAATCCCCCGTTTTCCCCCCCAATCCCCCCGATCCCCCCGGTCACCTGCGTGCGGGGGCTGGAACGGGGGGTGCCCGTTCTCCCGGGGTGCCGTTCCCGGGGGGGGTCCCCCCTGCTCGGCCCAGGCCCCCCCAACGCCGGGTCCGCCCCCCCCGGGCTCGGGGGGCTCGGGGGGCCACTCGTGGGCGGGGGCGCGGCGGGGCGGGGCCGGGGCGGGGCCGGGCGGGGCCAGGCGCTCCTCCAGGTGTCCCAGCCAGAGCGCCAGCGCGCTGCGGTCGTCGGCCGTGGTGGCGGGGTGGATGAGCGCGTACGAGAGCAGCTGCCGCGACTCCTCCACGCAGCGGTTGCTCTCGATGGCGTCGGCCAGCACCTTCTGCAGCCGCTTCATGTACTCGGCCTTGGCCGCCGCGTTCCCGGGCTGCAGCAGCGGCAGGTGCGCCAGGAGCAGGGCCACCGCGGCCTCGGCGGGCTCCTGCGGCCACTGGGAGATGGCGGCTGGGGACACAGGGGACACAGGGGACACAGGGACAGGGTCAGCAGGGCCACCGCGGCCTCGGCGGGCTCCTGCGGCCACTGGGAGATGGCGGCTGGGGACACAGGGGACACAGGGACAGGGTCAGCAGGGCCACCGCGGCCTCGGCGGGCTCCTGCGGCCACTGGGAGATGGCGGCTGGGGACACAGGGGACACAGGGGACAGGGACAGGGTCAGCAGGGCCACCGCGGCCTCGGCGGGCTCCTGCGGCCACTGGGAGATGGCGGCTGGGGACACAGGGGACAGGGACAGGGTCAGCAGGGCCACCGCGGCCTCGGCGGGCTCCTGCGGCCACTGGGAGATGGCGGCTGGGGACACAGGGGACACAGGGGACAGGGACAGGGTCAGCAGGGCCACCGCGGCCTCGGCGGGCTCCTGCGGCCACTGGGAGATGGCGGCTGGGGACACAGGGGACACAGGGGACAGGGACAGGGTCAGCAGGGCCACCGCGGCCTCGGCGGGCTCCTGCGGCCACTGGGAGATGGCGGCTGGGGACACAGGGGACACAGGGGACACAGGGACAGGGTCAGCAGGGCCACCGCGGCCTCGGCGGGCTCCTGCGGCCACTGGGAGATGGCGGCTGGGGACACAGGGGACACAGGGGACAGGGACAGGGTCAGCAGGGCCACCGCGGCCTCGGCGGGCTCCTGCGGCCACTGGGAGATGGCGGCTGGGGACACAGGGGACACAGGGACAGGGTCAGCAGGGCCACCGCGGCCTCGGCGGGCTCCTGCGGCCACTGGGAGATGGCGGCTGGGGACACAGGGGACACAGGGACAGGGTCAGCAGGGCCACCGCGGCCTCGGCGGGCTCCTGCGGCCACTGGGAGATGGCGGCTGGGGACACAGGGGACACAGGGACAGGGTCAGCAGGGCCTTGGTGGGCTCCTGCGGCCACTGAGTGGTGGCAGATGGGGACAGGGGAATAAGGGACAGGGACACACAGGGAACAGGGGACACACAGGGTCACTGTAAACCCCTGCACGCACTGAGAGATGGCAGCTGAGACAGGGACACACAGGGGACAGGTACAGGGGACACCCGTGGGACAGAGACACACATGGGACAAGAGACACGAAGGGGACAGGAATAGGGGACAGAGACGCACAAGAGACAGGGACGCACAGGGGACAAAGACCACCAGGGACAGGGACACGCAGGGAACACGAACAGGGGACAGGGACACATGGGGGACAGAGGCACACATGGGACAGGGGACACACAGGGGACAGGAACAGGGGACACCCATGGGACAGAGACACACATGGGACAAGAGACACGCAGGGGACAGGAATAGGGAACAGAGACGCACAAGAAACAGGGACACACAGAGGACAGAGACCACCAGGGACAGGGACACGCAGGGAACAGGAACAGGGGACAGGGACACACATGGGACAGGGGACACACAGGGGACAGGAACAGGGGACACCCATGGGACAGGGATACATAGAGAACAAAAACACACATGGAACAGAGACACACAGGAGACAGGGACCTGGGACTAAGAACACACAGGGATCAGGAATAGGGGACAGGGGACACACAGGGGACAGGGACACCCATGGGACAGAGACCACCAGGGACAGGGACACACAGGGGACAGGGACACACAGAGCACAGGGACAGGAGCCAGCAAACACAGGGGGACAGGAACAGGCAACCCCCCGCACCCCCCACGACACCCCAGCCGTGACCCGACGGCCCCCGAGCCCCCCGAGCCCCCCGAGCCCCGCGGCGGCCGCGCCCTCACCGGCGCTGTTGGCCTCGGCCTCGAGCAGGTGGATGTCGGGGCAGTCGGCCAGCGAGTGCTCGAGGCAGAGCTGCAGGAAGCGCGCCTGCGTGCGGCTGACGCGCTTGAGCAGCGCCAGCAGCGCCACGGTCTGCTCGCACTCGCTCCAGCCGCGGAACCAGCCGGCCACGATGCCCACCTGGTCCCGGAACATCATGGCTGGCCGTGGGGAGGGGGCTGCGGGCGGGGCGGGGGTCTGGGGGGAGGTGGTTCCGCCCCCCACCTCACGTGGCGGGGGGGCCCCCCCGGGCCGGGCAGCGCATGGGGGGTGCGGGCGGGGGGTGCCGAGGGGCCCCCCCGGGCTGGGAGCGCGGCGGGGGAGGGTCCGGAGGGTCCTGTGGGGAGAGAGAGGGGAGGGGAGGGGAGGGGGAGGGTCAGGGGGGCGGCAGAGGGGAACCCCCCGAGTGGGGAGATCCTCCCTGAGGAACGGGGGAACCAGGAGGGGGCAGAGAGCGTCACCCTCCCGTGGGTGACAAGGACCCCCCAAAGGGACAGGGACCCCCCAAAGGGACAGGGACCCCCGAAAAGGGGACACGGACCCCCCAAAAGGGACCAGGGACTCCCCAAAGGGACCCCCCCAAAGGGACAGGGACTCCCCAAAGAGACCACCCAAAAGGGACAGGGACCCCCAAAAGGGACCAGGGACCCCCCAAAAGGGGCAGGGACCCGCCAAAGAGACCCCCCAAAGGGACAGGGACCCCCCCAAAAGTGACTCCCCAAAAGGAACCCCCCAAAGGGACAGGGACCCCCCAAAAGGGACCCCCCAAAGGGACAGGGACCCCCCAAAGGGGACAGGGACCCCCCAAAGGGACAGGGACCTCCCAAAAGGGACCCCCAAAAGGGACCAGGGACTCCCCAAAGGGACCCCCCAAAGGGACAGGGACTCCCCAAAGGGGACAGGGACCTCCCAAAAGGGAACCCCCAAAGGGACCAGGGACCCCCCAAAAAGGACCTCCCAAAGGGGACAGGGACCGCCCAAAGGGACCCCCAAAGGGACAGGGACCCCCAGGAAGGACAACCCCCCTGAGGATGGCGGACCCTCCCCCGTGGATCCCCCCCCGAGCGGGGCCACCCTCAGCACGGACACGGAGCCCTCACGGTGACAGGGCCCCCCAAAAGCCACCAGGGCCCCCCGCAAACACAGAGCTCCCCCCGGTCACGGGCCCCCCCCCGGGCCCGGGGCTCCCCCGCCGCCCTCAGGCCGCCCCTCCCCCGGTCTCCCCTCAGCGCAGGCCCGGCGGGGCCGGAGCCGCTTCCAGGCGGCGGGGCCGAGCCGGGAAGCCCGGGGAGGGCCCGGAGGGCGCGGGGGGTCCCGTCCCGGGGGTGCCGGGGGAGATCCGGGGGGTCCCGGGGGGTCCCGGGGGTCGCGGCCGCCCCTCACTCACCACCGCCGCCGCCGCCGCGCAACGTCAGCGCGCACAGCACGCACGCTGCGTCACTGCGTCACGGCGCCGCCGCCGCCAATGGGCCGACGGGAGGGCGGAGCGGCGCGGGGCGGGGCGCCCCTCCGGGCCGCGCCCACCGCGCGCGGAGACCAATGGGAGACCCCCGCGCGGGCGCGCGCGGGGAGCGGGGGGCGGAGCTTCGGGTGCGCCGCGCCGGACACGCCCCTCGCGCTGGGCACGCCCCCCTCCGCGCGAACCGTCGGTCAAAGAGGCCGCGCCCCTCTATTGACCACGCCCCTCCTCGGCCTCGCGCTGCCCGCGCCGGGGGCGGGGCCTGGGGGCGGGGCTTGGGAGCGCCACGGAATCCCCCAGTGTCCCCCAGTGTCCCCCAGTGCCCCTCAGTGCCCCCCAATGCTGTCCCAGTGTCCCCCAATGCTGTCCCAGTGTCCCCCAGTGCTGTCCCAGTGCCCCCCAATACTGTCCCAGTGTCCCCCAGTGCTGTCCCAGTGCTGTCCCAGTGTCCCCCAGTGTCCCTCAGTGTCCCCCAGTGCCCCCCAGTGTCCCCCAGTGCCGCCCAGTGCCGCCCAGTGCCCCCCAGTGCTGTCCCAGTGTCCCCCAGTGCCCCCCAATACTGTCCCAGTGTCCCCCAGTGCTGTCCCAGTGTCCCCCAGTGCCCCCCAGTGCCCCCCAATACTGTCCCAGTGTCCCCCAGTGCTGTCCCAGTGCCCCCCAGTGCCCCCAGTGTCCCCCAGTGCCCCCCAGTGCTGCCCCAGTGTCCCCCAGTGTCCCCCAGTGCTGTCCCAGTGCTGTCTCAGTGCCCCCCACTACTGTCCCAGTGTCCCCCAGTGCCGCCCAGTGCCCCCCAGTGGCCCCAGTGCTGTCCCAGTGTCCCCCAGTGTCCCCCAGTGCTGCCCCAGTGTCCCCCAGTGCTGTCCCAGTGTCCCCCAGTGCCCCCCAGTGCCCCCCAGTGCTGTCCCAGTGTCCCCCAGTGCTGTCCCAGTGCCCCCCAGAGCTGTCCCAGTGTCCCCCAGTGCCCCCCAGTGCCCCCCAGTGTCCCCCAATACTGTCCCAGTGTCCCCCAGTGCCCACCAGTGCCCCCCAGTGTCCCCCAGTGCCCCCCAGTGCTGTCCCAGTGTCTCCCAGTGTCCCCCAATACTGTCCCAGTGCCCCCCAGTGCTGTCCCAGTGTCCCCCAGTGCCCCCCAGTGCCCCCCAGTGTCCCCCTGTGCCCCCCAGTGCTGTCCCAGTGTCCCCCAGTGCTGTCCCAGTGTCCCCCAGTGCCCCCCAGTGCTGTCCCAGTGCCCCCCAGTGCTGTCCCAGTGTCCCCCAGTGCTGTCCCAGTGTCTCCCAGTGCCCCCAGTGCTGTCCCAGCGCACCCCAGTGCGCCCCAGTGTCCCCCCGTACCCATACAGGGACCCCCCGAGTGTCCCCCAGTGCTCCCAGCATGTCCCCAGTGTCCCCAGTGTCCCGTAGTGTGCTTCCAGTGCGTGTCCAGTGCCCCCCCGGGTGTCCGTGTGTCCGTGTGTCCGTCTGTCCGTGTGTCCGTGTGTCCCTGGGAAGGGCCTGGGCGGTGACAGGAACGAGGGGCTGCGGGAGAACTGGGGGACACGAGGAGGGGTCCCTTGGACTCGGGGCTGTCTGAAGGGTTCACGTGTCTGTGTGTCCGTCCGTGCGTCCGTCTGTGGCCCTGTCCCTGTGTCCGTGTGTCCATCCCCGTGTCCATCCCTGTGTCCACCCCTGTGTCCGTGTGTCCATCCCTGTGTCCATCCCTGTGTCCGTGTGTCCATCCCCGTGTCCATCCCTGTGTCCGTGTGTCCGTCCCTGTGTCCGTGCGTCCATCTCTGTGTCTGTCCATCCATTCCTGTGTCCGTGTGTCCGTCTGTGGCTCTGTCCCTGTGTCCGTGTGTCCGTCCCTGTGTCCGTGTGTCCATCCCCGTGTCCATCCCTGTGTCCACCCCTGTGTCCGTGTGTCCGTCCCTGTGTCCGTGTGTCCATCTCTGTGTCCGTGTGTCCGTCCCTGTGTCCGTGTGTCCATCTCTGTGTCTATCCATCCATTCCTGTGTCCGTGTGTCCGTCTGTGGCTCTGTCCCTGTGTCCGTGTGTCCGTCCCTGTGTCCGTGTGTCCATCTCTGTGTCCGTGTGTCCGTCCCTGTGTCCGTGTGTCCATCTCTGTGTCCGTGTGTCCGTCCCTGTGTCCGTGTGTCCATCTCTGTGTCTGTCCATCCATTCCTGTGTCCGTGTGTCCGTCTGTGGCTCTGTCCCTGTGTCCGTGTGTCCGTCCCTGTGTCCGTGTGTCCGTCCCTGTGTCCACCCCTGTGTCCCTGTGTCCACCCGTGTCCGTGCGTCCATCTCTGTGTCTGTCCAACCATCCCCGTGTCCGTGTGTCCGTCTGTGACCCTGTCCTTGTGTCCCCGTGCCCATCCCCGTGTCCGTCCGTCCGTCCGTCCGTCCCTCCGTGTGTCCCTGTGTCCGTCCGTGTGTCCATCCGTGTGTCCGTCCGTCCGTCCCTCCGTGTGTCCGTGTGTCCGTGTGTCCCCGTGCCCATCCCCGTGTCCGTCCGTCGGTCCCTCCGTGTGTCCGTGTGTCCGTGTGTCCGTGTGTCCGTGTGTCCCCGTGCCCATCCCCGTGTCCGTCCGTCGGTCCCTCCGTGTGTCCGTGTGTCCGCGCTCCCGCGGCCCCGCCCCGGCCCCGCCCGGCCCCGCCCCGCCGGTTCTGCGGCTCCGAGCGGCGGCCGCGGCCTCTCCGGGGCCTCTCCGGGGCGGCGGGTCCGGGGCTGCTCCGGGACCCCCGGCACCCCCAGCCACCGCCGCCGGCGGCTCCCGGGGCCCTCCGGGATCCCGGATCCATCCCCGATCCTCCCCCGATCCCGGATCCACCCCGGCTCCATCCATCCCCGCCATCCCGGTCCCCTCGCCTCCCCAGCCCCATCCCGGCGATTCCCGACCTCCCCCCCGCCACCATCGCCCCTCCCCAATTCCCGGTTCTCCCCCCATTCCCGGTGTCCCCCCTCCCCGATTCCCGGTGTCCCCCCCCCACAATTCCCGGTGTCCCCCCGCCCCCATTCCCGGTGTCCCCCCGCCCCCATTCCCGGTGTCCCCCCGCCCCCATTCCCGGTCCCCCCGCCCCCATTCCCGGTCCCCCCGCCCCCATTCCCGGTGTCCCCCCCGATGCCCCCCCGGTAGGGCGAGGCCCGAGCCCCCCTCCCCCCCCGGAGCAGCGATGGGAGCGTCCGTGGGCTGAGCCCCCCCAGGTACCGCGGGCCGGGGGGACTGGGAGGGACTGGGAGGGACTGGGATGCGCTGGGAGAGACTGGGATGGACTGGGAGAGACTGGGATGGACTGGGCCATGCTGGGGTGTGCTGGGAGGTACTGGGATGCACAGGGATGCACAGGGATGTACTGGGATGTACTGGGAGGGACTGGGAGGTACCGGGATGTACTGGGTCTGTGTTGGCCTGCGCTGGGCCATACTGGGATGCACTGGGATGCATTGGGAGGTACTGGGATGTACTGGGAGGTACTGGAAGGTACTGGGATGTACTGGGCCATGCCGGGGTGCGCTGGGATGTACTGGGATGTGCAGGGATGCACAGGGATGTACTGGGAGGGACTGGGAGGGACTGGGAGGGACTGGGATGTACTGGGCCATGCCAGGGTGCACTGGGATGTACTGGAATGCACTGGGATGCATTGGGAGGTACTGGGATGTACTGGGAGGTACTGGGAGGTACTGGAAGGTACTGGGATGTACTGGGCCATGCCGGGGTGTGCTGGGATGTACTGGGATGCGCAGGGATGCTCAGGGATGTACTGGGATGCATTGGGAGGTACTGGGATGCGCTGGGATGTACTGGGAGGGACTGGGAGATACTAGGTCTGTGTTGGCCTGCGCTGGGCCATGCTGGGATGCGCAGGGATGCACAGGGATGTACTGGGAGGGACTGGGAGGGACTGGGAGGGACTGGGATGGACTGGGCCATGCCAGGGTGCACTGGGATGTACTGGAATGCACTGGGATGCATTGGGAGGTACTGGGATGTACTGGGATGGACTGGGAGGGCCTAGGAGGGACTGGGAGGGACTGGGAGGGACTGGGCCATGGCAGGGTGCACTGGGATGTACTGGGTCTGTGTTGGCCTGCGCTGGGCCATGCTGTGCTACACTGGGCCATGCTGGGCCATGCTGGGCCATACTGGGGTATACTGGGGTATACTGGGGTATACTGGAGTCAGTTGGGCTGTGCTGTGTCCTTCTCAGTCTGTTGTAGCTGTGGTGGGCTGTACTGGGTTATACTGGGCTGTGCTGGGCCATGCTGGGCTCTACTGGGCCGTGCTGGGCTCTACTGGGCCGTGCTGGGCTGTATTGGGTTATACTGGGATGTACACGGCCATACTGGGGTGTACTGGGGCTTACTGGGATGTACTGGGTCATACTGGGTTGTATTGGGTTATACTGAGTCATACTGGGCCATGCTGGGTTGTGCCGTCCTATACTGGGCCACAGTGGGATGTACTGGGCCGTACTGGGATGTACTGGGTTATACTGGGATGTACCAATCTGCTGGGTGGTGCTGGTCTGGACTGCGTCCATAGTGGGCTGTGCTCTTCTGTACTGGGCCATACTGGGCCATACTGGGCCATACTGGGCTGTGCTGGGCAGTGCTGGGCCGTGCTGGGCTGTGCTGGGCCGTGCTGGGCTGTGCTGGCCCATACTGGGGTGTACTGGGCCATACTGGGCTGTGCTGGGCTGTGCTGGGCTGTGCTGGCATGCACTGGGCCATGCTGGGCTATACTGGTCTATGCTGGGGTGTGTACTGGGCTGTACTGGGCCATACTGGGCTATACTGGGCTGTGCTGGGCCTGACTGGGCCGTGCTGGGCTATACTGGTCTATACTGGGGTGTACTGGGCCGTGCTGGGCCATACTGGGCTATACTGGGCCATACTGGGCTGTGCTGGGCCTGACTGGGCCGTGCTGGGCTATACTGGTCTATGCTGGGGTGTACTGGGCCGTGCTGGGCCATACTGGGCTATACTGGGCCATACTGGGCCGTGCTGGGCTATACTGGTCTATGCTGGGGTGTACTGGGCCATGCTGGGCCATACTGGGCTATACTGGGCCATACTGGGCCGTGCTGGGCTATGCTGGTCTATGCTGGGGTGTACTGGGCCATGCTGGGCCGTGCTGGGCTATACTGGTCTGTGCTGGGGTGTACTGGGCCATACTGGGCCATGCTGGGCTGTGCTGGGCCATGCTGGGCCATGCTGGGCTATACTGGTCTATGCTGGGGTGTACTGGGCCAGACTGGGCTGTGCTGGGCCTGACTGGGCCTGACTGGGCTGAACTGGGCCGAACTGGGCCGAACTGGGCTGAACTGGGCTGGGCCAGGCCGGACTGGGCTGGATTTGGCCACCCTGGGGTGTGTGGGGCCACACTGGGCCTGACTGGGCCGTGCGCTGCAGGACTGGTCTGTACTGGTCTGTAGTGGATGATACAGGTGCATAGTGGTCTGGACTGGTCCTTACTGGGCCATACTGGTCCGTACTGGAGGATATAGGTGTATAGTTGTCCGTACTGGTCTGTACTGGTCTGTACTGGTCTGTATTGGTCCGTAGTGGTCCGTACTGGAGGATATAGGTGTGTAGTTGTTCGTACTGGGCCGTACTGGTCTGTACTGGGCCGTACTGGTCCGTCCCCTGTCCCCACAGGCCCCGCGGCGACGCCCGGACAGGACCAACATGGAACCCTGAGAGGAGGTAACGGGATCTCTGGGGCAACTGGGATCACTGGGGCAACTGGGATCTCACTGGGATCTCACTGGGATCTCCTGGGGTCACTGGGACCTCACTGGGATCACTAGGATCTCACTGGGATCTCACTGCGGTCACTGGGATCACTGGGGTCACTGGGATCACTGGGGTCACTGGGATCTCCTGGGACCTCACTGGGATCTCCTGGGATCTTGCGGTGTGTTGCGGGATCCGGTGGGACGGGCGGGATCCAGCAGGATCGACCGTGACGCGAGAGGATCCCACGGGATCTCTTGGGACAAACGGGGCCCCGGGATGGTGGGGGGGGGGAGGGGTGTCCCGGTGTCCCCCCGCCCGGGATCTGACGGGATCCCTGGGATCTCCTGGCATCCCACGGGGCTCTGTGGGCTCTCACGGCCTCCCGTGGGACGGCAGGTGACGGGGCGGGATCCAGGGGGGCACGATGGGATCTGAGAGCCCCCGGCGGGACACGGCGGCTCCCGTGGGGCTCCATGGGGATCTGGTGGGCTCCGGTGGGCTCCGGTGGGTTCCATGGGGCTCCGGTGGGTTCCATGGGGCTCTTCGGGGCTCTTTGGGGCTCGGTGGGGCTCGGTGGGGCTCGGTGGGGCCGTGACCGCGGCTCCCCTGTTCCCCCCCCGGCAGGCGCGGCCGTGGGGATGGCGAAGCTGCTGGTGCCGCTGGTGATGCTGGGGGCCGTGTCCGGCGCGGGGGTCCCGGCGTCGCCGCCGTCGCCGCGCTGCCCCCCGCGCTGCCTGTGCCCCGCGGCCGCGCCCAGCCCCACGCTGCTGTGCGCCCGCACGGGGCTGCTGGCCGTGCCGCCCAGCCTGGACCGCGGCGCCGTGGAGCTGCGCCTGGCCGACAACTTCATCGGCGCCGTGGGCCGCGCCGACTTCGCCAACATGAGCAGCCTGGTGCACCTGACGCTGTCGCGGAACGGGCTGCGCCGCCTGGCCCCCGGCGCCTTCGCCGACCTGCGGGCGCTGCGGGCGCTGCACCTGGACGGCAACCGGCTGCCGGCGCTGAGCGGGCCGCAGCTGCGCGGGCTGGCCAGCCTGCGCCACCTCATCCTGGCCAACAACCAGCTGGCCGCCATCGACGCCGCCGCCTTCGCCGCCTTCGCCGCCACCGTGGAGGACCTGGACCTGTCGCACAACAACCTGCCCGCGCTGCCCTGGGACGCCGTGGCCGCCATGGGCAGCCTGGCCACGCTGACGCTGGACCACAACCTGCTGGAGCGGGTGCCGGCCGGCGCCGTGGCGCGGTTGCCTCGCCTGGCCCGCTTGGACCTCACGGCCAACCGCTTGCGGGCTCTGCCGCCCGTCCCGGGGCCGCCGGGGCCCGCGCTGGCGGCCGGAGGGAACCCGTTGCACTGCAACTGCGAGCTGCTGTGGCTGCGCCGCGCGGCCCAACCGGGCCGCCTGGAGACCTGCGCCACGCCGGCGCCGCTGGCCGGGCGGCTGCTGGGCGCCGTGCCCGAGGAGGAGCTCACCTGCCGGGCCCCGGCCGTCACGGCGGCGGCCGCGCACCCGCCCGCCGTCACCGAGGGCCAGCCGCTGCGCCTGGGCTGCGCCGCCGTCGGCGACCCGCCGCCCGCGCTGCACTGGCTGGGCCCCGACGGGCGCGTGGTGCAGAACGGCTCCCGGCGCTCGGTGGGCTCCGACGGCTCCCTGCGGCTCCGCGTGGCCACGCTCAGGGACCACGGCGGCTTCACCTGCGTGGCCGCCAACGCCGCGGGGGAAGCGGCCGCCCGCGTCGACGTGGTGGTGCTGCCGCTGCCCGTGCCGCGGGCGCGCGACGGCGACGGCGAAGGCGACGGCGCGGCCGCCGAGGCGGGGCCCGGCCCCTCCGACATGGCCCGGGCGGGCGGCAATGACACCTGGGGGGGACCCGGGGAGCGGCGGGTGGTGGCGGCCGAGGTCACCGGCTCCTCGGCGCGCATCCGGTGGCTGCCGCAGCGCCACGTGCCCGGCGTGCGCATGCTGCAGATCCAGTACAACAGCTCGGCCGACGACGCCCTCGTCTACAGGTGGGGGGCCCGGGGGGGGCTGTCCCCTGGGGGGGCTGGGGGGAGGTTCCGGTGGGTTTGGGGGGGTCCTGTGGGGCTCAGGGCTCCAGGGGCAGCTCAGGTGGGTTTTGGGGGGTCCTGTGGGGCTCAGGGCTCCAGGGGCAGCTCAGGTGGGTTTTGGGGGGTCCTGTGGGGCTCCGGGGGTGGTCTGGGGAGGGTCTAGGGTGTCCTGGGGGGATTTGAGGGAGGGGCTCAAGTGAGTTCGGGGCACTGCTGGGGGCCTGGAGGGGGTTGCACCGGTTTTTGGGGGGTCCTGGGGGGTCCTGGGGGGAAGGTTTGTGCGTCCTGGAGAGTTCTGGGGGAGGATGCTCAGGTGCGCGTTCACCTGTGGCGGCTCCGAGGGGACGCGGGAGACACCGAGCGAATTCCGGATGTGTGCCCCTCGCCCCCCCTCGCCCCCTCCCCAGGTTGCTGCCGCCCTCCAGCCGCACCTTCGTGCTGCGGGACTTGGCCCCCGGGCGCGTGTACGAGCTCTGCGTGTCCGCGCTGCGCGTGCTCGGCGACCCCCCCGCCGCCCCCCGCCCGCTCGGCTGCGTCTCCTTCGCCACGGCCGCCGCTCCCGCGGGCTGCGCCGCGCCCCCCCGGCCCCACTTCTTGGGGGGCACCGTCATCATCGTCATCGGCGCCGCCATCGCCGCCTCCGTGCTCGTCTTCATCCTCATCCTCACGGCGCGCTGGAAGGCGGCGGGGGCGCGGCGCCCCCCGCCCGCGCTCACCAGCGTCTGCTCGCAGACCAACGGCGGCCCCCGGCCCGCCGAGACCCCCGAGCTGCCCCCGCTGCCTCCGGCGGCGGCCGGGGGGGCTCGGGGGCTCTTCCCCAGCCACAGTTACCCCCGGCGGGCTCGGCCGCGGCGCCACGGCTCCTTACCGCGGCTGGACGCGCCCGAGGCGAGCCCCCTGGGACCCCCCCTGCGCCCCTCCTTCGGCAGCACCCACTGGATGCTGGAGAGCACCGTGTGAGGCCGGGGGGCGGGGGGACCCCCCCTCCCCTCCCCCTTCGGCAGGACCCCCCCAGGATCCTCCCCGAGGGGGCGGGGGGGGGCGGCGGTGGGACCCCCCCCCCTCCCCCTTGGCGGCTCTTGTGGGGAGGGGGCGTGTGGGAGCGCCAAAGCTCGGCCGGGCGCGCCCCCAGACCCATTTTGGGATCCCCCGTGGGTGCCATTGGGAACCCCCCCCCCCCAGGTGGTGTTCCCCCCCCCCCCCGCCCCGCCCTGGGGGTACCCGTATGCAAACCTTCCCCCCCCGCGTGGGGACCCCCGACACGAGCGGGCGCCGCGACACGCGTGGGGAGCGCGACAGAGAGCGCGACAGGGACTGGGACGCGCCCCGAATCGGCGAACCTGCGGCCCCCCCCATTCCCCCCCGCCCCCAAAGGCCGGACGCTCGCCCGGGACCCGCGTGTGCCCCTCCCCCCCCCCCTCCCCCCCCCCCCGAGATGCGCACCTGGGACAGGTGTGTGCGCCCCGACATTTGTGTGCCCCCCCCGCCGCCCCCGCGGTGCCTTCGGCCGGGCCGGGGGGGCCCCGCGCACGCCCCCGACATCTCTGCACAGATGACACGAGACCCGCAGCCCCCCCCCCAAAAAACCCCCTCCCCGTGGGGAGGGGAGGGGGGCAAAAGGGGGGCCCCCCTCGGATACCTGGGGACCCCCCCCCGTGTGTTCCCCCCCCCCCCGTGGCCTCTGCCCCCCCCTCCCCCAACTCGACCCGGGGGTTCCTATCTGGCTGGTCTGGATAACCCTGGGGGGGCTCCCCCAGCCCCCCCATTTCCCTCCCAGCCCCATTTCCCGCCCCCCCCTCCCCAAAAATGCCTCAGCTCCGCCCCCCTCCCCCCAAACCGCCGCCCTCCCCACCAGCCGCCCCCTCGGGCCCCCCCCGCAGTGTTTAACACGAGTTTTTACATTAAAAACCGGTGGCCCCCCCGGGGCAGGGACACGAGTGTGGCCGCGGCGGGGGGGTCCCGCTCGCTGTGGGGGCTGGGCGCTCACTGGGGGGGGTCGTCTCTGTCTTTGGGGGGGGGGCTCTGCCCGGGATAGGAGGGGTTAATTTCCTGGGGGGGTCCCAGCCCCATGCGAGCCGCCCCCCCTCCCCCTCGAGCCTCTCCCCGCCCCGCAATGTGGGCGGGTCTGGTGTATGCTAATGAGGCGACAATCGCCGCCCCCTACGGTTGCCATGGTGACCGCCGCGAGGAGCTCAGCAGGGCCGGGCCGGCTCCGGAATATGCAAATAGGGGGCGGAGCCTAGCGGCAAAAGCCCCGGCTAATTATGCCCTCATTTGCATACAGAGCACCTGGGCCCCAGCCCGGCCTTGGGCGCTCCCCCCTCCCCAAGGCCGGGGGGGTCACCTGTGTCCCTTCCCAGGTGGGGGGGACAGAACACCTGGGGGCCTCTATGGGGCGGGGGGGGGGGCCCAACACCTGAGGCCCCTCCTGTGGGGGGCGGCAGATTTGGGGGGTCCCCAACCGCTGTGCCCCCCTTGGGGGGCGGCAGATCTGGGGGGTCCCGGTCCCTCGCAGAGGGCGCGGCCGGGGCTGGGGAGGGGGGGCCCTGCACACCTGTGTCCCCTCCCACGGCCGGGGGTGTCTGACCCCCCACACCTGTGTCCCCTCCCATGGCTGGGGGGCTGTTTACAGACCTGGGACCCCCACACCTCTGTCCCCTCCCACAGCTGGGGGTGTCTGACCCCCCACACCTGTGACCCCTCCCACAGCTGGGGGTGTCTGACCCCCCACACCTGTGTCCCCTCCCATGGCTGGGGGGCTGTTTACAGACCTGGGACCCCCACACCTCTGTCCCCTCCCACAGCTGGGGGTGTCTGACCCCCCACACCTGTGTCCCCTCCCATGGCTGGGGGGCTGTTTACAGACCTGGGACCCCCACACCTCTGTCCCCTCCCACAGCTGGGGGTGTCTGACCCCCCACACCTGTGACCCCTCCCACAGCCGGGGGTGTCTGACCCCCCACACCTGTGACCCCTCCCACAGCTGGGGGGTGTCTGCAGACCCCTCCACACCTGTGTCCCTTCCCGAGGACCCCCCCCCACACACACCTGTGTCCCCTCTCACGACTGGGGGTGTCTGACCCCCCACACCTGTGGCCCCTCCCAAGGAACCCCCCCCCCCCACACACACCTGTGTGCCCTCCCATGGCCGGGGGTGCCTGACCCCCCACACCTGTGTCCCTTCCCGAGGACCCCCCCCCCCCCACACCTGCATCCCCTCTCACGACTGGGGGTGTCTGACCCCCCACACCTGTGTCCCCTCCCACAGCTGGGGGGCTGTTTACAGACCTGGGACCCCCACACCTGTGGCCCCTCCCACAGCCGGGGGGCTGTTTACAGACCTGGGACCCCCACACCTGTGGCCCCTCCCATGGCCGGGGGTGTCTGCAGACCCCCCACACCTGTGTCCCCTCCCAAGGACCCCCCCCCACCTGTGTCCCCTCCCAGGCAGGCCCCGCCCCCCGGCCTTGGGCTGCCCTATAAGCGACCCGCCCCGCGGCGCCCCAGCACGGCCCCGGGAGGCGACACGGGTGACGCGGAGATGGTGACAACGCTGCTGCTGACGCTGGCGGCCGCCGTGGCCGCGCTGGGCCGGGGGGCGGACGCCCAGTGCCCCACGGCCGCCGACCTGCGCCCCGCCAACGGCACCCGGCTGTGCGCGCTGCTCTACGCCGACAACAGCCCCTACTACGACCAGTGCTGCGCCGGCGACGCGCTGGAGGTGCCGCCCGACAGCGACGTGCCCTACGTGCCCCGCGGCTGGGCCGGCCGCGCCTCCTCCCTGGTGGTGGGCACCAAGTGCCAGCTGACCGTGTGGTCGCGCTCGGCCAAGAGGGGCAACTCCAAGACCTTCAGCGCCGGCACGGAGCCGCGGCTGCAGGAGGTGCGCCGGGGGCTCTTCGGGAACTGGAACGACGCCATCAGGGCCTACTACTGCACCTGCAAGTGAGCGGCGGCGCGGCGCGGGGGACGGGGCGGCGGCACCTGGCTGCGGGAGGTGGCGTGGGGCAAGGCGGGTCCGTGAAAGTCAACGTGGGTCAACGCGGGTCAGCACGAGCCAGTGTGGGTCAACGTGGGTCAACACAAGCCAGTGTGGGTCAACATGAGCCAACGTGGGTCAACACAAGCCAGCGTGGGTCAACGTGGGTCAACGTGGGTCAACGTGAGCCAACGTGGGCCAATGTGGGTCAACGTGGGTGAACACAAGCCAACATGAGCCAACGTGAGCCAGTGTGGGTCAACATGGGTCAACGTGAGTCAACATGAGCCAATGTCGGTCAACGTGAACCAATGTGGGTCAACGTGAGCCAACGTGAGCCAATGTGGGTCAACGTGAGCCAGTGTGGGTCGAGATGTGCCGGCGTGGGTCACGGCGAGTCGATGCGGGCCAAACCGCGCCCAAGCCGGCCGAGAGGAGCCCACGCGAGCCGACGGGAGTCAGCGTTGGCCAAGATCCGCCAGCCAAGCCGAGCCGAGCCCACCCGCGCCGCGCCGCGCCCCCCTGCCCCCCGCGCAGCCAATAAAGCCCCGATGCAGCAGCTCCTGCCTGGGGGGTCCTGTTTGGGCGTACCCCCGGGGGGAGGGGGATCTGGGAGGTGCCCCCCGCCCCCCCAAGAACCACACGGCACACGGGGGGGTCCAAAAGGACACGTGTAATTTGGGGGGGGGGCCCCGTGTCCCCCCCGGGCCGCTGCCGCGCGGTACAAAACCCGACCGATATAAATATCACTTTGTTTAAAAAAACAACAACAACAACAACAAAACAAAACCGGGGGGGGCACCGGGGGGGGTGGGGTGGGGGGAGTTCCGGGGGGAAGGAACCGACCCCCCCAAAAAAACCCCCAGACTCAACAAAAACAGGTGAGGGGGGCTGGGGGGCGCGCCCCGAGTCAGTAGTGTGGTGTGCTGGGGACAGGGGGGGCTGTAGTTTTGGGGACCCCCACCCCACGGAGATGTCGGGGGGGCCACACCCCAGTGCCCCGAAGGGGTAGAAAAAAAGGCAGCTAAAAAAAAAACCACCAAAAAAAGGCAGAAACGCCCCAAAATGGGTCCCAAAGGCGGGAAGGAGCAGCCCCTGCACCCCCAAACCTCCGGGGTGACAGCTGCCCCCGCCCCCTCCCCAAAATCTCTGCCGGGGGGTCCCCAGCTCAGTAGTACAGGTCGGGGGGGGCCGGCGTCCCCTGGGAACGTCCCAGTCCCGCTCCAGTTCAGTTTGGGGGTGCCACCGAGGAGGAGGAGGAGGAGGAGGAGGAGGAGGAGGAGGAGGGGGCCGGGGGGGTCTCCCCCAAAGCCGGGGGTGGGGGCTCTCACCGCAGCCGGTGCTGCCGCATGAGGGGCACGATGCAGGCGGGGGGGCCGGCCGCCCCCAGGAAGGGATGCCGCAGCAGCTCCGGGGCGCTGGCGCGCTGCGCCGGGTCCCGCACCAGCATCCGCTCCAGGAAACCCTTCAGCGAGGGCGACACCTGTGGGGAAGGAGCACGGGGTGAGGTGAGACCCCCCCGGGAGGCCCCAAAAAAGGGGGGACACCCCCCACCCCCCCCGAGGTACCTTGTGGCCGTTCTTGAGCCGTGGGGGGAGGTTGTCCCGGATCAGCTTCATGGCTTTGAGCGGCGGCTCGTTGAAGTAGGGGGGCTCCCCGTCCACCATCTCGATGACCATCACCCCCAGAGACCAGATGTCCACCTGAGCGCCGAGGGGCACCCCGGGAATGAGGGCGGGGGGGGCTCCCACCCTGGGGACCCCCAAACCCACCCTGGGGACCCCCAAACCCACCCTGGGGACACCCAAACCCACCCTGGGGACACTAAACCCACCCTGGGACCCGCAAACCCACCCTGGGGACCCCCAGACACACCCTGGGGACACTAAACCCACCCTGGGGACCCCAAACCCACCCTGGGGACCCCCAGACACACCCTGGGGACACTAAACCCACCCTGGGGACCCCAAACCCACCCTGGGGACACTAAACCCACCCTGGGGACCCCAAAACCCACCCTGGGGACCCCAAAATCTGCCCTGGGGACCCCCAAACCCATTCCATACCCACCCTGGGGACCCCAAACCCACCCCGGGCACCCCCAAACCCATCCCAACCTCCCCAGCAGCCACCTCAGGGTGCTAGAGAAGGCAGGAGCCGGTCTCGGGGGCCCCCCACACCGTCTCCACCCCGCTAACCCCCCCAAGTCGCCCCCAGGAGCCCCCCGGAGCCCCGGGCCGCACCTCCGGGCCGTAGGGCAGGCGGGAGATGAGCTCGGGCGCCATCCAGTACGGCGTCCCCACCAGGGACTTGCGGCGCGGCACCTCCTTGTTCACTTGGGCGCAGAAGCCGAAATCGGAGAGTTTCACCTGTCGGGGGCGCGGGGGCGGGTCAGGGCGGGGCCCCGAAGGATCGGGGGCGGGTTTGGGGGGCGCTGCCGGGGGTCCCTACCCGCCCGTCGTGGGTGAGGAGGATGGAGTCGCTCTTGATGTCGCGGTGGATGACGCCCTGGGCGTGCAGCACGGCGAGAGCGCGCAGCACCGAGCGGCACACGGCGGCGATCTGCTCCTCCGACATCCTGGGGGACGGCACCTGTCACCTGCCGCTTGTGCCACCGCCCTGGCACCGCCCTGCCACCTTTGCCACTGCCCTGGCACCTCCCTACTACCTCTGTCACCGCCCTGCCACCGCCCTGGCACCACCCTGGCACCGCCCTGCCACCTCTGTCACTGCCCTGCCACTTGTGCCACCGCCCTGGCACCTCTGTCACCGCCCTGCCACTTGTGCCACCCCCCTGCCACCGCCCTGCCGCCTCTGCCACTGCCCTGGCACTTCTGTCACCATCCTGCCACTTGTGCCACCGCCCTGTCACCATCCTGCCACTTGTGCCACCGCCCTGGCACCGCTCTGTCACCTCTGCCACTTGTGCCACCACCCTGCCACCACCCCGGCACCTGCGCCACGCCTGCCCCCACGGTCACCTGGTGTGGGTGACGATGTCCGTCAGGGCGCCGCCCTCCAGGAACTCCATGACCACCCAGAGCTCGTCGCCCACCAGGTAACTGTTGTACATCTCCACCACGTTCTCGTGCTGGTGGTCCCGCATGATCACCACCTGGGCGGGAGGGGACACACGGCGCTGGCACCCTGGCACGGTCCCCAGGGCACCGGGGGCTCCGCGCTGCGTCACCGAGAGCCCCTCGAGGGCCCTGAGGGGATCCGAGAGCTTCCCGAGGGTCTCGGAAGTTCCCTTCCCGAGGGCACGCAGAGCTCGCGAGGGGTCCCCGAGGGGTCCCCAGGGCTCCCAAGGTGTCCTGAGGGCTCCCAAAGTGTCCCCAGTGCTCTGAAGGTGTTCTCAAAGCTCTTGAAGGGCCCAAAAGCTCTCAATGTGTCCCCAAGGTGTCCCCAGAGCTCCCAAGGTGTCCCCAATGCTCTGAAGGTGTTCCCAAGGCTCTTGAGGGGCCCAAAAGCTCTCAAGGTGTCCCCAAGTTGTCCCCAAGGCTCCCAAGGCGTCCCCAAGGCTCTCTAGGTGTCCCCAGTGCTCTCCAGGTGTCTCCAAGGCTCTCAATGTGTCCCCAAGGTGTCCCCAAGGCTCTCCAGGTGTCCCCAAGGCTCTCCAGGTGTCCCCAAGGAGTCCCCAGGGCTCTCAAGGTGTCCCCAAGGCTCTCCAGGTGTCCCCAGTGCTCTCCAGGTGTCCCCAGGGCTCTCCAGGTGTCCCCAGCACTCCCAAGGTGTCCCCAGTGCTCCCAAGGTGTCCCCAGTGCTCTCCAGGTGTCCCCAGTGCTCTGAAGGTGTCCCCAGGTGTCCCCAGGGCTCTCCAGGTGTCCCCAAGGCCCCCGAGGCCCCCCGGGCCGCCCCCCCGGCCCTCACCTCGTTGAAGAGCAGCTCCCTCCGCTGCTGCTTGCGCAGGTCCATCTTCTTGACGGCCACGAGCTTGCCGGAGCCGCGCACGGTGGCGATGCACACCACGCCCGTGGAGCCCTCGCCGATCTTGATGAAGTTGTCCAGGTAGGCGCGGGGGTCGCCGGGGTCCACCACCATCCGCAGCGCCTCCCGGAACTGCTCGTGGGACACGCGCTGGGCTCCCCCCGGCGCGGCGGCCGCGGGGCCGGGCCCGCGCGGCGCCGGCGCCTCGGGGGGCTCCGGGGCTTTGGGGGCCTGGGAGGCGCCGGCCGCCGGCCCGTTGGGGGTCACCTCCTCCTGCGGGCGGCCCGGGCGGCGCTCGGCCTGCGGGGACAGCGGAGAGGGGCGTCAGCGCCCCGCAATTCCCGGGCCGAGGGAGCAGGAGGAGGAGGAGGAGGAGGAGGAGGAAGAGACTCGGGAGGCAGCGCGGCGGGAAGGAAGCGCGGAGCCCGCGGCCTGAGGGACGCCCCGATTCCAGCCGGGATGAGGAAGAGGAGCAGAGCAGCTGCTTCCAGGGAGGAAGAGGAAACTGCCTCGGTGCTGAGCACGCAGCCCTGGGCAGGGGGGAGGCGGCGGCCCCCGAGCATCCCAGTTGTGGGAGGCTGCGAGGAAGAGGAGCGGAGGAGCTGCTTCGGAGGAAGGACGGGACAGGCGCAGCAAGAAGGAAGGGGCAGAGGAAGAAGAAGGAGCACAAGAAGCACAAGAAGAAAAAGAAGAAGAAGAAGCAGCACAAGAAGTACAAGAAGAAGAAGGAGCAGAAGAAGAAGAGGAAACCGCTCCAGAGCCAAGGATGGGACCCCGGGGAAGGAAGCTGCCGCGGATCCCAGCGGAGCACGGGAAGCCGTGAGGAAGAGGAGCGGAGGAGCCGCTTCTGAGGAAGAACAGGACAGGTGCAGCAAGGAGGAAGAGGCAGAAGAACAAGAAGCAGCAGCAGCAGACAAAACACAAGAAGAAGAAACAAAAGAAGAAGAAGAAGAAGAAGAAGAAAAAGAAGAAGAAGAAGAAGAAGAAGAAAAAAAAACACAAGAAGAAGAAAAAAAAGCAGAAGCAGCAAAAGAAGCACAAGAAGTACAAGAAGAAGAAGAAGAAGCAGCAGAGGAAAGAAAAGCAGAAATCACTCCAGAGCCAAGGATGTGATCCCAAGAAAGGAAGCTACTGCTGATCGCAGCGGAGCACGGGAAGCCGCGAGGAAGAGGAGCGGAGGAGCTGCTTCTGAGGAAGAACAGGACAAGTGCAGCAAGGAGGAAGAGGCAGAAGAACAAGAAGCAGAAGAAAAAAAGGAAGCAGAACGAGAAGAAGAAGAAGGAGAAGAAAGAGAGGAAGAAGAAGAAGAAGGAAAACCACAAGAAGAACGAGAAGAAGAAGGAGGAAAGGAGGAAGAAGAAGCAGAAGAAGCAGAAGAAGAAAAAGAAGAAGAAGAAAGGGAAGAAAAGAAAACCGCTCCAGAACCAAGGATGCGACCCCGGGGAAGGAAGCTGCCGCGGATCCCAGCGGAGCACGGGAAGCCGCGAGGAAGAGGAGCGGAGGAGCCGCTCCGGAGGAGGAAGAAGAGCAGGAAGAGGAGGCCGAGGAAGGGCCTGGGAAGCCGCCTTTACCTGGGCGGCGCCCCCCCGGCCGGGGGCGGCGTCGGCGCGGGGGTAGGTGTGGAAGGGGCGTCCGGGCGCCGTCTTCAGCCCCGCGGCGGGCGCGCCGGCCGCGTCGGGGGGCCGCAGGTCGGGCCCCGAGAGCGGGCGCTGCTCGCGGCCCGGGGGCCTCGGGGGCCCCTCTCCGGCCGAGCTGGATTTGGGGCGACCCCCGGGGGGCCGGGGCTGAGGCCGGGGGGGCTCCCGGGATTCGGGCGGGGGGCTCGGCCGCGGGCGCGCGCGGCGGCTCTCGCCGGGCTCCGGGCGGGCGCGGGGGGCTCCGGGGGCCAGGCCGTTCTCCGGGGGGAGCCGGGCCGGGCTGGGGGGGCTCTCCCGGCGCAGGGAGTTGGAGCGGGACACGGACACGGCCTCCAGCTCGTCCAGGAGCCACGCCAGGGCCCCGTCCCGGCCGCCGGGGCTCCCATCCTGGGGCCCTTTGGAGCCGCGCACGATGGGCTGCGGGAAGGGGGGGACACGCGCGGGGGGAAAAGAACAAAAACAAACCAAAAAAGGGTCACGGGGATGGAGCTCGGCTGTCCTTCCAGGGAGACAGCCCCAGATCCCAACGTGACCCCCAGGGATTGGGGTGCCCAAGCACTGGGGGGGGTCTCCCAGGGCGCGGGGATCGGGCGGTTTCGGAGCTGGGTGGGAAGGGGTGCCGGTGGGAACACGGAGGGGATGCGGGAATGGGGGGATTTAAACAGCCGGGGGGAGCACGCCCAGCGGGGAACGGATCCCGAGCTCCCCGTGGGGTGGGCTGCTTCCAGCTGTGGGGAAGGGTCTCACCTTGGGCGGGGGGCCTGGGGGACCCAATCGTCACCTCCCTGCCCCCAGACCCCCAAATCCCTCCCAGCTGGACCCCAAAGAGCGTCCAGGACCCCCCTACCACACTGCAAAGCCCAAAAATCCCCCCAGACCCACCCTGGGGACTGAACGAGCCCCCCAACCTCCCTCCTCCCTGCCCCGGGACCCCAAAATCCCCTGGTCCATGACCCCACCCCTCATTCGTCTTTTGGGGAGGTGGGAAAGGTGTGGGGACTCACCTCCCTGACCCTCAAATCCCCCAGTTAGGTTTTTGGGAGGTGGGAAAGGTGTGGGGACTCACCTCCCACCTCCCTGACCCCCAAATCCCTCAGTTTGGTTTTTGGGAGGTAGGAAAGGTGTGGGGACTCACCTCCCACCTCCCTGACCCCCAAATCCCCCAGTTTGATTTTTGGGAGGTAGGAAAGGTGTGGGGACTCACCTCCCACCTCCCTGACCCCCAAATTTCCCCAGTTTGGTTTTTGGGAGGTAGGAAAGGTGTGGGGACTCACCTCCCTGACCCCCAAATCCCTCAGTTTGGTTTTTGGGAGGTGGGAAAGGTGTGGGGACTCACCTCCCTGACCCCCAAATCCCTCAGTTTGGTTTTTGGGAGGTGGGAAAGGTGTGGGGACTCACCTCCCACCTCCCTGACCCCCAAATTTCCCCAGTTTGGTTTTTGGGAGGTAGGAAAGGTGTGGGGACTCACCTCCCTGACCCCCAAATCCCTCAGTTTGGTTTTTGGGAGGTGGGAAAGGTGTGGGAACTCACCTCCCACCTCCCTGACCCCCAAATTTCCCCAGTTTGGTTTTTGGGAGGTAGGAAAGGTGTGGGGACTCACCTCCCTGACCCCCAAATCCCCCAGTCTGGTTTTTGGGAGGTGGGAAAGGTGTGGGGACTCACCTCCCACCTCCCTGACCCCCAAATTTCCCCAGTTTGGTTTTTGGGAGGTGGGAAAGGTGTGGGGACTCACCTCCCTGACCCTCAAATCCCCCAGTCTGGTTTTTGGGAGGTGGGAAAGGTGTGGGGACTCACCTCCCACCTCCCTGACTCCCAAATCCCCCCACTTTCCCTTTCTGAGCCCCCAAACCACCCAACAACCCCCCACCTGCCCCCCACACCAAACCCCCCCTCCCCAATTCCGCCCCCCAGCGCACCCGGAGCGCCGTCAACCCCTGCGGGTCCCCGCCCTCCCAAATTCCCGCGCTCTTCCCCGCGGTTGCCCCGCACCTTGTGGGCCCCGCGGACGGCGGTGACGCAGGCGGGGTCCACCAGGGGTTTGGGGCGCCGGGCGTTCTCCTCCAGCAGCCCCTGCCACTGCCGGGGCAGCCCCGTGAAGCGCTGCTCCGACGCGTCGTAGCCCGTGTGCACCCGGTGCTCGAAGTTGGACGGCGCCGAGATCTCCAGCCGCTTCTTCTTCTTGGAGAACATGGCCCGGGAATCCAGCCTGGGAGGGGGGATGGGAACAAAATCCAGCCTGGGAATGGGATCAGACCCCGAAATCCAGCCTGGGAGTGGGGATGGGGATCAAAATCCAGTCTGGGAATGGGAATGGGGATCAAAATCCAGTCTGGGAATGGGATCAGACCCCAAAATCCAGTCTGGGAATGGGGACAGACCCCGAAATCCAGCCTGGGAATGGGAATGGGGCCAAAATCCAGTCTGGGAATGGGAATGGGGATCAAAATCTAGTCTGGGAATGGGATCAGACCCCAAAATCCAGCCTGGGAATGGGATCAGACCCCGAAATCCAGCCTGGGAATGGGGATCAAAATCCAGCCCTGGGAATGGGGACAGACCCCGAAATCCAGCCTGGGAATGGGAATGGGACCGAAATCCAGCCTGGGAATGGGATCAGACCCCGAAATCCAGCCTGGGAGTGGGGATGGGGATCAAAATCCAGTCTGGGAATGGGAATGGGGATCAAAATCCAGTCTGGGAATGGGGACAGACCCCGAAATCCAGCCTGGGAATAGGATCAGACCCAAAATCCAGCCTGGGAGTGGGGATGGGGATCAAAATCCAGTCTGGGAATGGGAATGGGGATCAAAATCCAGTCTGGGAATGGGGACAGACCCCGAAATCCAGCCTGGGAATGGGACTGGGGCCTGAAATCCAGCCTGGGAATGGGATCAGACCCCGAAATCCAGCCTGGGAATGGGGATGGGGCCAAAATCCAGCCTGGGAATGGGATCAGACCCAAAATCCAGCCTGGGAATGGGAATGGGGCCAAAATCCAATCTGGGAATGGGAATGGGGATCAAAATCCAGTCTGGGAATGGGATCAGACCCCAAAATCCAGTCTGGGAATGGGACTGGGGCCTGAAATCCAGCCTGGGAATGGGATCAGACCCCGAAATCCAGCCTGGGAATGGGAATGGGACCGAAATCCAGCCTGGGAATGGGATCAGACCCAAAATCCAGCCCTGGGAATGGGGACAGATCCAAAATCCAGCCCTGGGAACAGGAACAGCCCCTGAAATCCAAACCAGGAATGGGAACAGTCCCTGAAATCCTTTAATTAGAAGAAAATAAAACGGAAAAGTTGTTGGGACGAAATGCTTTGGGACGGACGGGACCAGCCCCAGAAATCCCACTGCTGGAATGATTCCGTCCAACATCCCCCACTGTTATCCAATCCCTTCCCAGTTTTCCTCCAAGGCTGAGCTTGGAAACACCAGGAGCGCCAGAAATTCCCACCGGGAACCGGGATCAATCCGCCGGTTACCTCACCCGGGCCAACAAACAGCCTCCAAACACCCCAAGAAGCCACAGAGATCCGTTTTTTTCTGGGACGCCTCTCCCCTCCCATTTTTTTTTCCCAGCTCCTTTGGCTCAATCCTGTTCTCCAGGAAAATCCCATTCTCCAGGCTCCGGAATCCCGCCGCTTCCAAGGTTTTCTCACTGTTTTTTTTTTCCCAGTCTGGAAGGTTTTCCCCTCAAATCAACGACCCATCACGAAGTTTTTTCTCCTCCTCCGAAAACCCGTCAGGGTTCTGTGTATTCCCGATTTTCCCTCCTCATCCCGGGCTGGTCGCTCCTTCCACCTTTCCAGGACGCTGCTGGCATCCTCCCTGGATGGCCGAAATCCCATTTTCAGCTGGGGAATCCTCCTGGTGTGGGGAAATGGCAGCTGGGCTCGGGGTGGGAGGACTAAAATCTGCTGGAATCGGGCTCTTCCCGCCGGGAGTTCCATGGGAAAGCTCTGAGGACGACCCAGGCCGGCCAGAACATCAGGGAGGTGCAGGATCCACTGGATTCCACCCCAAAAAAACCTTTTTTAATTTTTTTTTTTTTTTCAGATGGTTGAGGAAAAACCAGCAGCACTTGGCAGGGGCAGAAGGGTCCTGAAGAATTCCAGAGGGTGGGATGGGGGCCAGGAGGGGGCTGGACTTCTTCCTCAGCCCTTCCCAGGCTGCATTCCTGGGATCCCAGCAGGGTTTAATTAGTCACCAATTACCGAGGAACTGAGTCCACAGCGGGCGGAACGTTCTCGTGTTTTTCCCTAAAACTGCCCCCAAAGCAACGCACCCCGAATCAGCGGCGTTCAGGCTGCTGGGGAATCCTGCCGGCAGCTCCGGGATGGAGAGGAAAGGGAAAAGGGAAAAGGAACGGGAAAGGGAAAAGGAAAGGGAAAGGAGAGGAAAGGGAAAGGAAAGGAAAGGGAAAGGGAAAGGGAAAGGGAAAGGGAAAGGGAAAGGGAAAGGGAAAGGGAAAGGGAAAGGGAAAGGGAAAAGGAAAGGGAATGGGAAGGGAAAGGGAAAGGGAAAGGGAAAGGGAAAGGGAAAGGGAAAGGGAAAGGGAAAGGGAAAGGGAAAGGGAAAAGGAAAGGGAATGGGAAGGGAAAGGGAAAGGGAAAGGGAAAAGGAAAGAGAAGGGAAAGGGAAAAGGAAAGGGAAAAGGAAAGGGAAAAGGAAAGGGAAAAGGAAAGGGAAAAGGAAAGGGAAAGGAAAGGGAAAGGGAGAGGGAAAAGGAAAGGGAAAGGAAAGGGAAAGGGAAGGGAAAAGGAAAGGGAAAGGGAAAGGGAAAAGGAAAAAGGAAGAAAAGGTGCCTCAGGCCTTCCTGTAAAGCCCAAATGCAGGAAAATGCAGGACGGTGTCCAGGCAGGGACCAAAATGAGATTTTCCCAGCAAACTTCGGGATTTTCAGGCCGGATCCAGGTGAATTTCAGGACAACAAACGCCCAGGGCATTCCAGACACGACGCTTCCCAAATTCCAGCGTTCCTGGGTTGGTTTTGTTTTTTCCCCCCTCCCTGAGTGGAGCTGGTCCATCCATCCCATCTCCCCCCCTTGGCCCCGAATTGCTCCATTTCCCCCCTGAACCGGATCCCAAAGGGATTCCCAGGGAATTCCCTGCGGGGACGTGGTGACAAAACTGCGCCCAGACGAAACACTCACCTCGCGTTCCCACTGCTCATTCCCGGTTTTTCTTTTTCCCCTAAAGCTCCCCGAGTCCCGGACCCACGCCGGGTCTGATCCTTCTGGGGAAGGATCAGCCGCTTTTTTCCTTCGGGGGGGGGGAACTATTTTCCTGGTGTCAGCCGGAACAGGAAGATATTCCAAACCTTCCAAAGCAACATTTTCCACGGAAAAAAAACCCGAAAAAACCAAAAAACTTCCACCTCCAAGGCCCCTGGTGGGAGCTTGGGATCCTCGGGAAGCAGCTCCTTGAGGGGACAGATGAAAACCGTCCCGGAAAATCCCCGGAATTCCGACAGGGCCGGTGAGATCCCGAACGGGATTCCCAGGTCACATTCCCGGGAAAAGGAGCCCGGCAAGGCCGGAGCGTTCCGGCCGGGAAAGGCGGGTTGGACTGGCCCGGCTGGATCTGCCAGAGGAGGAGGAAGAGGAGGAAGGGGAAGAGGAGGAGAAGTGTCGGCCTTTGCCCTCCCGGAGGAATCCCGGAATCCCAGGAATCCGCCGACCCACGAGGAGCCTCCAAAGCTCATCCGAACGGGGGCAAACAAACCGGGAAGGGAACCGGGAGAGCCGAACTCCCGGGAGAAGGGGATCGCCGGGAAAAGCGGGACGGGAGGGAAGCGGGAGAGCAGGGAAAGGAAAGGAGAACCAGGGGAGGGGAGAAGAAGGTAAAAAAGTGTAAAAGAAAAGGGAAAAAAAAAAAAAAAGAGGAATTCTGGCGGAACTCAGCTCTTCTCCCGCACAAGGAAGTGTCCCCGCGGCTGGAAGTGCAGGGAGAGGGAGGAAGGAAGGAACCTCGGGAATCTCCGGCCGGCGGCGAAGGGCGGGCCGATTAACGACGATCCGATTAAGCAGGAACGATCCCGTCCATCCATCCCGGTGCCCCGAAACCCGGGAGAACGGCCAATCCCTCCTGGGGCTGCTTCGGGAACCCCCTCCAGAATCCCAGATATCCCTCCCAGGGCTCCAGGGAACCCGGGTTTTATCCCACGGGAACGAACAAATGAAAAGCTTCCTCAAAGCCACGGGCAGGGATATCCTCGGGAATTCTTTTTTTTCCTGGAAAATCCGGGGAAATCCCTGCTCGTCCTGCAGCCCCTAAGGAGACGTTGGCGACCAAATTCCCACCTCTGACCCCCCCAAAGCCCAGCAGGGAACGGCGGGACGGGGAAAGTTTCTGGCCATTCCCAAAGGATCGCCGGATCTTTCCCACACCTGGACGAACCAAAGTTATTTCCAAGCCGACCGCGGGGTCGACCCCTCTACGCCACCGTCGCTTGTTGGAAAACTCCCTGATTTCCAGGGAAAACACAGCTGAAAAACACCCAAAGACAGACCGACTGGATTTTCCGGCTTTTTTTGGGTTTTTTTCCCTCCTTTTCCGTCGAGGAGCGGCGACAGGAACAAAACCCGGTGGGGAAGGCGAGTTCCCCTCCCCGCTGCTCCAGAATTTGGGGGGGAAAAGCTGTTTTTGAGGAGTTGGGACATTCCCGAGGAACCCCAGAGCCCCTCCGCCTTGGGGCTCCCAAGGCAAATCCACAGGAAACGCTGGAAAAATCCATCCCACGGCTCTGGGGCTGCATGGGAGACCCCCCATTTCCCCCCAAGTCCCCGTGGGATAAAAAAAAAAAATCTGGGAATTAGTTCCGGATCCGTTTCCTACCTTCCACCGAGGGAAAACTTTTCCGCCTCAGCTCCGCGTTCCGGGTCCTCCGGGAAAGGCGCTGCACGGGAAGAGCGGAATTCCCTCAGGAGCAGGCCGGATCTCCCCTTCGGGGGTGTTTTGAGGGCGGGGGGGGGCGGTTGGATCCATATCCCGATGTTCTCCGGGAATTCCGGGGTTCCCCAAGGCTGCCGCTGCCGCCCCTCCGGGTATCTGGGGAGGCTCAAACCGCCCGCCAAGCCCAGCCCCTAACGCCCCAGCTCCGTCACCGCAGAATCCCTCGGCTTTGGGGGGGTCTCCGAACCCCAGATCCGCCCGAAATGCCCCAAATTCCTCCCGAGCGCCCTCAGCCCCCCCCCCCTCCCCCGGGCTCCCTCAGGCCTCACTCGGCCGCCGCCGCCGCCATCTTGGGAGCGACACACATCCGGGTCCTCCCACGCCCGCGTCGCCGCGGCGACAGGCCACGCCCCCCCGCGGGGGGCAGAGACACCGCGGGAAGGGCGTGGTCGGTAATATCTGGCCAATGAGGGGCGAGGCCTAGGGCGGGAGGGGCGGGGTCTAAGAGGGGGAGGGTCTGCAGGCTCCCCGGCGATCAGGGCGGGATTAAGCGGAACCTGACCAATCACCGCGCGAAGCACGGAGATTGCCATCTCCGCCATCCAATCGCAGCGCGGTGCGCTCGAATCCGGGTAAGATGGCGGCGCTCTGAGAGGAACGTGGGGGCTCCGGTGCCGCCGCTCCCTCCCGCTCCCCGGTGCCCTCCCCGGGCAGTTCTCACCGCGCCTTCTCCCCTCAGAGCCTCGGAAATGTCGCTGCGCGCCGTGCTCAGAGCCGCCGCCTCGCTGCCCCGCCGCGGTGGGTAAATGACCCCCCCTCCCGTCCAAAACCCGCCGCCCCCCAAACCCCCTGACCCGGCTCCGCGTCCCCTCCGCAGGTGCGGGGCTGCTCCTCCCGTCGCCGCCGCCCCCTCCTCCATCGGCCGCCATGGCCACGCTGAACCAGATGCACCGGCGGGGCCGGCCCGCTCCCCCGCCCCGCAAACCGGGGCCCACCCTGGGCCGCCCCCAGATCAAGGGCGTGGTGCTGAAGAACCTGATCCGAAAGCCCAAGAAGCCCAACTCGGCGAACCGGCGCTGCGTGCGCGTGCGGCTCAGCACCGGCCGCGAGGTCATCGCCTTCGTGCCCGGCGAGGGCCACAACCTGCAGGAGCACCACATCGTGCTGGTGCAGGGCGGGCGCACCCAGGACCTGCCCGGCGTCAAACTCACCGTGGTGCGCGGGAAGTACGACTGCGCCCACGTGCAGGCCAAGAAATGAGGAATCGGGACGGGGGGGGACGACACCCCGGGGTGGGGGGCCTGCGAGTGGGTGCTGCGCCGATTAAAAGGTGGCGGTGGTGGTGATCATGTGGCTTGTGGTGTGGAGCGCTGGTGGGGGTGCTGGGAAGGGTCTTGTGGGCGGTGGAAGGGGGCCCGAGGACTCGGGGAAGGGGCTGCGAGGGCACGAGGGGGGCTGGGAGGTGCTGGGAAGGGTCCGGACGGAGATCTGGGGACTCGGGGGGGGACGCTCAGGGCGTTGGGAGGGCACCGGGGGTTCACTGGGAGGACTCTGGGGGTGTCACAGGGGTCACTGGGAGGGGGGTCACTGGGGGGGTCACTGGGATGGCCCTGGGAGTGTCACTGGGGGTGTCACAGGGGTCACTGAGGGGGTCACGGGGGTCACTGGGCGGGGATCACTGGCAGGGGGTCGCTGGGATGGTCTTGAGGGTGTTATGGGGGTCACTGGGGGGGTCACTGGGATAACCCTGGGGGTCACTGAGATGGCCCTGGGGTTGTCATGGGGGTCACTGGGATAACCCTGGGGGTGTCACGGGGGTCACCGCGGGGTCACCGCGGTCACCAAACCCGCAGCGCGGCGGGTCTGAGGCCGGGGGCGTGGCCAAGGCCGGCCGGGGAGGGGCGCGGTCCGCGCGCGTGTCCGGCCCCGCCCCCGGCTCCTCCCCCCGCCCCCGGTGCCCAAGATGGCGGCGCGCCGGGCGCTGCTGGCGGCGGGGCGTGCGGCGGGCGGGCGGCGCGGGGCCGCGGGGGCCGCTCCCGGGGCCGGGGCCTCTCCCGGGGCCTCTCCCGGGGCCGGGGCCGCTCCCGGGGCCGCGCGGAGCCGCCTGTACGAGCACGTGCGCGAGGGGCTGAGCGCGCGGCCGCAGCTCGACGTGACCGCGCTCAGCGAGCGCGAGGTGGAGCAGCGCCGCGGGCCGCTAGGGGGCGCCGCGCTCCGCGAGATCGTGAGTGGCGGGAACGGCGCTGGGCGGGGCTTACAGGGGGCGTGGCCTGCGGTCCCTCCCCCCCCCCCCCGGTTCGGGTGCGGCCGGGCCGCTCACCTGAGCCACGCCCCGGCCACACCCTCAGGTGCGGACGTGGTGGCGGCTGCGGGAGGTCCGCGATGGCATCGCCCGGCTGGAGGCTGAGAAGGGGCGCGTGGCCCAGGGGGTCCGCGACATCATGGTGAGACCCCCCGGGACCCCCCAAAGCTCCCGCTGGGTGCGTTCCCCCCCGGAACCCCTCGGCACCCGCCGATTCCTTTTCCCCCCTCCCCAGGCCTCCCAGGACAAGGCGGCGGCCAAGACGGTAGGAATG
This sequence comes from Chamaea fasciata, assembly GCF_029207755.1. Classification (NCBI taxonomy): domain Eukaryota; kingdom Metazoa; phylum Chordata; class Aves; order Passeriformes; family Sylviidae; genus Chamaea; species Chamaea fasciata. Next base: position 33,905 of record NW_027094561.1, read on the forward strand.
GGGTCGGGGGGGGGGGTGGTCGTGACTCGGGGGGGTCCTGGCCCCCCCGACTCCCCCCGTGGCCTCACGGCGACCCCCCCGGCAGCTCCCGGCCCTGGCGGCGCTGCGGGAGAGGGGCCGCAGCCTCCGGGGGCAGCTCCGGCTGCTCGCGGCCGAGGAATCCGAGCTGGAGCAGAGATTTTACCTGGGGGCTCTGCAGCTGCCCAACAGAACCCACCCCGCCGTGGTGAGACCCCCAAAATCCCCCCCACCTGCGTCCCCCCCTTGTTTTGGGGGGGCTTTCCGGAGCCCCCCCCGAACTCCCCCTCGTGCTCCCCCCAGCCCGTCGGGGACCAGAGGCAGGCCCGGCTGCTCCAGGTGGTCGGTGAGAAGCCAGGTGAGGGCCGCGGGCTGCTCTGGGGGAGGGGAGGGGTCCTCGTGGGGAAAGCGAAGGGCTGGGCGGCGTTTGGGGGGTGAGCACGGGGGCAAAGGTGACCGAGCTCCCCCCGTCCCTTCCCCAGTGTTCGAGGTCGAGCCAAAGGGACACCTGGAGCTGGGGGAGGGGCTGGACATCATCCGGCAAAGGTGAGCAACGGCTGGACGGGACACACCTGTCCCACAGCTGTCCCACAGCTGTCCCACAGCTGTCCCACAGCTGTCCCCCTCGCCTGTCCCCACAGCTGTCCCCACAGCTGTTCCTCTACCTGTCCCCTGACCTGTCCCTACACTTGTCCCCTCACCTGTCCCCACCTGTCCCCCTCAGCTGTCCCTCTACCTGTCCCCACAGCTGTCGCTATACCTGTTCCCACCTGTCCGTCACCTGTCCCCACGGCTGTCCCCTCACCTGTCCCTCACCTGTCCCACAGCTGTCCCTACGCCTGTCCCCTCACCTGTCCCCACAGCTGTCCCTATACTTGTCCCCACCTGTCTCCCTCAGCTGTCCCCACACTTGTCCCTCACCTGTCCCTCACCTGTCCCTCACCTGTCCCACACCTGTCCCCCTCACCTGTCCCTCACCTGTCCCCACAGCTGTCCCCTCCCCTGTCCCTCACCTGTCCCACCTGTGCAGGCGCCTGTCCCACGTGTCGGGCCATCGCTCCTATTACCTGTGCGGGGCCGGCGCCCTGCTCCAGCACGCCCTCGTCACCTTCACCCTGCGGAAGCTGCTCAGCAAGGTGGGGAAGGGGGCTGGGGGGTCTGGGGGGTCCAGGGAGGGGCTGGGGGGGTCTGGGGGGATCTGGGGGGTCCAGGGAGGGTCTGGGGGGGTCTGGGGGGTCCAGGGAGGGGCTGGGGGGATCCAGGGAGGGGCTGGGGGGGTCTGGGGGGATCCAGGGAGGGTCTTGGGGGATCCAGGGAGGGGCTGGGGGGTCCAGGGAGGGGCTGGGGGGGTCTGGGGGGGTCCAGGGGGGCTCGGGGGGCACCCCGGGGCGCTGGGGTCTCCTGACCCCCCTTTCTCGCAGGGTTTCCTGCCCATGACGGTGCCGGACCTGCTGCGAGGAGCCGTTTTTGTGAGTGACCCCCGCGCCCCCCGAGCCCCCCCCCCCGGCGCCTCCGTGACCCCGGGTGACCCCCTGCGCCCCCCAGGAGGGCTGCGGGGTCCGGCCCAGCGCCACCCCCTCCCCAGTTTACACCATTGACCCCGCACGCTTCGAGGACCTGTGCCTGGCCGGGACCTCGGAGGTGGGAATTGCAGGTGGGAAACGGGGGGAAACGGGGAAAATCCGGGGGGAGAAAGGGGGAAGAGCCGGGGGGAGAAAACATGAGGGAGAACGGGGAAAATCGGGGGAGAACGGGAAGGAAACGGTGAAAAACGGGGCAGAAAAGAGGCAACCGTGGGCCAGAGACGGGGAATAAAAAGGAAAAGCGGAGGAAACCAGGGAAAAAAATCACAGGGGAAACCAAAATGGGCGGAGAATCAGCAGGAGAATGAGAAATTAAGGAATAAAAGGGTGGAGGAAAGGCAGGAGAAGCGGGGGGCAGGGAAGGGGGGGCAGATGGATTCGGAGGTCACCCTGTGCCCCCCACCCCAGGGTATTTCATGGACCACGCGGTGCAGCTGCAGGACCTGCCCCTCAGGTACTGGGGGTTCTGTCCCCCCCTCTCCTCTCCTCTCCCCGGGAGCCCTGTGTCCCCCCCACAAGACCCCCATCCCCATCTGGAGCCCCCTCCCCGATTTCCTGGGGGGTTTTGGGGGCCCCCCTGAGCCGTGTGTCGTCCCCCCCCGTCCCGCCAGGGTCGTGTGTTCCAGCACGTGTTACCGCACCGAGACCGACACGGGCCAGGAGCCCTGGGGGCTCTACAGGGTCCACCAGTTCACCAAGGTACTGGGAGCACTGGGAGAGGCGTGGGGAGGGAGAGGAGGCGGGGGTCTCACCCCCCTCCCCGCGCCCCCCACAAGGTGGAGATGTTCGGGGTGACGGCGGCCGAGCGCGGGACGGAGAGCGACGAGCTGCTGGACGAGTTCCTGGGGCTCCAGAAGGAGATCTTCTCCGAGCTGGGGCTCCATTACCGGTGAGGGGGGGGTTGAGGGGGGTCCCCCCCAATCCGCGGGATCCCAAAATCCCTCCTAACTATCCCCCCCTCCCCCTCAGAGTGCTGGACATGCCCACGGAGGAGTTGGGGCTCCCCGCTTACCGCAAGTTCGACATCGAGGCCTGGATGCCCGGACGGGGCAAATTTGGGGAGGTGAGGGGAGAGGGGGGGCGAGTCTGGGACCCCTAATGATTCCGGGGCGGGGGGGAGACCAAAGAACGTGGGTAGAACCTCGATAATTCGGGGAGGGGTCCGACGGTTTGAGGAGAATCCGAGAAATTCGGGGAACGCCGCAGAGGTTGAAGAGGCGCAGGGTGTGGCGACGCCTCCCTCCCCCCTTATTCCTGTCCTCGCTGTTGGAGCAGGACCCCCGGTTGTTTTTTTTTTTGGGGGGGGGTCCCCAGAACCTCCTGACCCCCTTCTCCGTCCCCCTCCCCAGATTTCCAGCGCTTCCAACTGCACGGATTACCAGAGCCGGCGGCTGAACATCATGTACAGCGGGGAGGGCGGCCGCCTGAGCCACGCCCACACGGTGGGTGACCCCCCCAAAGCCCCGGGAGAACCCCAAAACCCCCGGGGGGGGGTCCCCGAGCCCCCCCAGACCCCGCATCCCCCATTCCCCCCTCCCCAGGTGAACGGCACCGCCTGCGCCGTGCCGCGGGTTCTCATCGCGCTCCTCGAGTGCAACCAGCTCCCGGTGAGTGGTTTGGTTTGTTTTTTTGGGGAGGGGGGGGGGGTCCCGCGGGGGTTTGGGGGGCTCACCCCACCCCGTGTCACCCCCCCAGGACGGCAGTGTGCGGGTGCCCCCGGTGCTGCAGCCGCTGGTGGGGCAGGAGGTGCTGACCCGGCCCCCCAAGCCCCTCCTGCGCTACATCGGCCCCAACCAGCCCGGGGGGGGCCCCCCCAAACCTCCTGAGGTGGGGACCCCCACCCCCAAAACCTCCTGAGGTGGGGGGACCCCCACCCCCAAAACCTCCTGAGGTGGGGGGATCCCCAAAACCTCCTGAGGTGGGGACCCCCCCAAACCCTCCTGAGGTGGGGACCCCCCCCAAAACCTCCTGAGGTGGGGACCCCCACCCCCAAAACCTCCTGAGGTGGGGACCACCCCCAAAACCTCCTGAGGTGGGGACCCCCCCAAACCTCCTGAGGTGGGGACGGGGTCCCCGCGGAGCACGAGGGCACGGACGTCGCAGGATGGACGCACGAAGCGGGGAGGGGACGTGTGTGTCCCCGCGGTGACGAATCCCCGGGAATAAAACCTGGAAAACCCCCCCTCGCCCCTCCCCGTTATTGTCACAGGTGTGTGTCCCCCCCCCCCCGGTATCACAGCCGTGCCCTTTGCTCCGAAAAGAGCCTCCCCTTTATTTCCCGGCGCCCCCCGCAGCCTTTGGGGCTCTGCCGGGATTTTGGGGGGGGGGGGTCGCATCTTCGGGGGGTCCCCCCGGCTGGGGGAGGGGCGGCAGGGGACCCCCAAATCCATGCCGGGGGGGGGGGTGTGGGGGTCTCAGGCCGGGCAGCGCCCGCTGTTGATGACGATGTCGTCGTACTCGTCCTGGGCACGGAGAGGAGTTTTGGGGAGGGGGCTTGGGGGCCCTCCCCGCACCGGGAGACCCCCGGGGCACACTCCAGAGGGGGAGGAGGGGGGGGGGGGCTGTGTCCCCCGACTGACCTGGCTGTCGCCGGCCCCGCCCTCGCTGTCGCCGCTGTCGCCGCTGTCGCCGCTGTCGCTGCTGTCGCTGCTGGGGGGGTCGCGGGCCCCGAAGCGGCGCAGCAGCGGGGGCAGCCGGGGGTCGGCGCGGCGCCGGGCGCTGTACAGGGGCGTGAAGCCCGAGAAGGTGCGCGGCTCCGGCCGCGCCCCGCCGCGCAGGAGGCACTCGGCCACCTCGGGGCTCTGCGCCTCCACGGCCAGGTGCAGGGGGCTGCGGCCGCAGCTCGGCTCCTGGGGGGGCACGCCGGGGTCAGCGGCGCTGGGGATCCCCCCCCCTCCTCCTCCTCAATCTCATTTTGGGGTTTATTTTTTGGGGGGGGGTACCCACCGGGCGGTCGGGGTCGGCGCCGGCGCGGAGCAGGAGCTGCACCAGCTCGGGGTCGCGGCGCAGGACGGCCACGTGCAGGGGGGTGTAACCTGTGGGGGGGAGGAGGGAAATGGGGGGGGGGGGCCCAAAGCCCTACCTGAGCAGGTGAGACCCCCCCCCCATCCCCCCCACCCACCCCAAGCATTCCCCTCCCGGCCTCCCGCTCCCAAAACGAGTGGATTCCAAACCTCCCCATCCACCACCAAACTGCGCCCCCAAAATCACGTTTCCCCCCCCCGCAAAAAAAACCCCCGTGCCCCCTTTAAAACCCCCACGACCCCCCCCCCCCAAAAAAAACCCGCACCGTCGTAGTTGACGCTCTCCAGCTGCGCCCGCCGCTCCTCCTCCTCCTCCTCGTCCTTGCGGGGGGCGTCGCGGGGCTCGGGGGGCCCCCCCAGCAGGGCGCGGGCGCAGGCGGGGTGCCCCTCGCGGCAGGCCAGGTGCAGCGGCGTGTGGCCGCCCCGCTCCCGCACGGCCACGCCCGCGCCCGCCGCCCGCAGCCGCCGCACGGCGCCGGCCAGCCCCAGCACCACGGCGATGTGCAGGGCGCTCTGGGGGGGATCGGGCCAAAGGTCACCGCGAAACTGCGCCCCAAAACTGTGCCCCGGGACCCCGAAACGTCACCCCGAAACTGCGCCCCAAAACTGAGCCCCGGGACCCCAAAACTGCGCCCCAAAACCTCCACCCCAGCCCCGGCACCACGGCGATGTGCAGGGCGCTCTGGGGGGGGAATTGGCCTAAAGATCACCCCAAAACTGCGCCCCGGGACCCCAAAACTGTGCCCCGGGACCCCGTAACGTCACCCCGAAACTGCGCCCCAAAACTGTGCCCCGAGACCCCAAAACTGCGGCCCCAAAACCTCCACCCCAGCCCCGGCACCACGGCGATGTGCAGGGCGCTCTGGGGGGGGGAATTGGCCTAAAGGTCACCCCAAAACTGCGCCCCGGGACCCCAAAACTGCACCCCCAAAACTGCGCCCCGGGACCCCAAAACTGCGACCCAAAACTCTGCCCCGGGACCCCAAAACTGCGCCCCCAAAACCTCCACCCCAGCCCCGGCACCACGGCGATGTGCAGGGCGCTCTGGGGGGGGAATTGGCCCAAAGGTCACCCCGAAACTGCGCCCCGGGACCCCAAAACTGCACCCCCAAAACTGCGCCCCGGGACCCCAAAACTGCGCCCCCAAAACTCTGCCCCAGCCCCGGCACCACGGCGATGTGCGAGCCCGGGGTCAAACCACCCCAAAACGTCACCCCCAAACATCACCCGCCAAAACCTCACCCCCAAACGTGCCCCCCAAAGCCCGGTCCGGGGGCTGACAGCCCCTCCGCAGCCCCGCTCCACCGTGACCCCAAACCCCCAGTTCCCCCCCAGCTCCTCACCCACCCTCGCTGCGGAGACTCGCGGTGACCCCGGCCCCCCCCCTCCCCCCCGGGACCCCCCAAACTTCTGTCCCCGGTGCCGCACCTGGCCCAGGTCGTTCTGCAGGTCCAGGTAGGGCGAGCGCTCCGTGTGCCGCAGGATGGACTCGAGGAACTCCTCGTGCTCGTGGATCACGGCCAGGTGAAGGGCCCTGGGGGTGGGCACGGGCTGGTCGGACACCCCCACACCCACCGGGAGCTCCCCAGAGAATTGGGGGGGGGCGGTGGGGGAGGGGAGGAGGGGTCCGCACCGGAACCCCGCGACCTCCCGACCCCAGGGTGAGCGCAGGGGTCCCGCCCGGACCCCGGGGGGGGTCTCTCGTCCCTCCCCGCCCTCACGTGTCGCCGTCCTCGGTGACGAAGCTCAGGACGTGCCGGAGCCAGGCCGCGGGGTCGGCGAGGGGCTCGGGGGACTCCGCTCCGGGGCCGGCGGGCAGCGGCGGCCCCAGCGGCCCCTCGCCCAGCGAGCCCAGCCCGCTGTCGCACCACTCGTCGCCCTCGGGCTGCTTGGCCTCGCCGGGGGCCGCCGCCGGGGCCGCGGGGGCCGCGGCCGCCATCGCGGACCGGGGAATCCCCGCCCCGGCGCCTGCCGGGACCCGTAGTCCGCGCCCGCGCTTCCGGGTGTCTCAGCCAATCAGCAACTTCCGTCTGGCCGCGCCTGCTTCCCCGGCCAACCGGAGCCGGCGGGAGTGACGGTGCGGACGCGGGGCACGCCGGGAGGTGTGGCGGAGGCGCCGGGAGGTGTGGCGGACAGGCCGAGCCATGGCGGACCCGGAGAGTACCGGGGGCGGCGGGGCCGGGACGGGCCCGGGGGGTGGAGCTCCCGCTCCCCTCCCCTCCGCCCGTGACTCCCCCACTGGCCCCGCAGCTCCCGGTGCCCGCGAGGAGGAGGCGGAGCAGGGCGCCGAGTCTCCGGTAAACGCCCCCGGTGTCTCCCCCGCTGCCCGCCCCGTGCCCGCCCCCGACACCCCGGTGACCCCCGCACTGCTCCCCGCAGGTCTCGGACCCCGGGCCGGGCGCTTCGGCCGACGCTGACAGTGGGTCTGGGGGCGCCGGGCTGGGCCTGTGGGGACACCCCGGGGACAATTTTGGGGACACATTGGGGACACTTTGGGGACACCTCGGGGGCCTTTGGGGACACTTCGGGGACACGTTTGGGGACACCCCGGGGACACTTTTGGAGACACTTTTGGGGACCCTTTTGGGACACCCCGGGGACACTTTTGGGGACACCTCGGGGACACGTTTGGGGACATTTCTGGGGACATGCCGGGGACACGTTTGGGGACATTTCTGGGGACACGCCGGGGACACGTTTGGGGACCTTAGGCGGCCTTCGGAGAGGTCTGGGGCTCCTGCGGGACACTCGGGGATTTCCCCGGGCAGGGCAGGCGGTCTGGGGAGCGCAGGGCTTTCTGGGGCGCCCTTTGCGGTTCCTGAAGGGATTTTAGGGGACGCTTCAGGGACTTTGGGGACATTTTCTGGGGGGTCCCTTGGCTGGGGACGGACAGCGCGGTGTCCCCGCAGTGGAGCTGCTGCGGACGCTGCTGGCCCGGGGCCTGGGGCTCGGCGGGGGACCGCGCGGAGCCGGTGCTGGACGAGCTGAGCCTGCGCGGCGTGAGCCGCTTCCTCCGGAGCGACCGCTGTGGGGACACCGGGAACGGGAATTGGGGATGGGGACGGGAACAGGCCGGGAATGGGAACTGGGGATGGGAAATGGGATGGGAATTGGGGATGGGAATTGGGGACAGGCCAGGAATGGGAATTGGGGATGGGAACGGGAACTGGGAATTGGGGATGGGAATGGGGACGGGGAGTTGGGATGGGAACAGGAATTGGGGATGGGAATGGGAATTGGGGATGGAAACAGGAACGGGAATTGGGGATGGGAACGGGGACAGGGAATTGGGATGGGAACAGGAATTGGGGATGGAAACAGGAACGGGAATTGGGGATGGGAATGGGAATTGGGAATGGGCTAGGAACGGGAATATGGGGATGGGAACGGAAACTGGGAATTGGGGATTGGAATGGGGACGGGGAATTGGGATGGGAACAGGAATTGGGGATGGGAATGTGGATGGGAACGAGAATTGGGGATGGGAATGGGAATTGGGAATGGGCCAGGAACGGGAATTGGGGATGGGAATGGGGACGGGAATTGGGGATGGGAACTGTAAATGGGAATGAACTGGGAATGGGAACTGGAAATGGGGCTGGGAACAGGAATTGGGAATGGGGCTGGGAATTGGGGATGGGGACGGAAACGTGGATGGGAATGGGGCTAGGAACGGGAACTGGGGATGGGGAATTGGGAATGGGAATAGGAATAAGGGTTGGAAATAGGAACTGGGGATGGGAACGGGAAGGGAATGGGGCTGGGGAACTGGGAAGGGTGGGGACCCAGGCACGGGGCTGGGGCAGCGGCACAATGGGCCGTGGGGGGGATTTGGGGGTTCACCGCGGGGGGAGGGGAGGGGAGGGTGGGGGAGGGCAGGGGCAGTTTCGGGCTTCACCCCCGCCTCCCCCCCAGGTAAGAACGTCTGTGTGCATGGTGGGCGCCGGCATCTCCACCTGTGAGTGCTCCTTGTCCCGGGGGGGCGGCCCTGGGGGGACACCGGGGGGCGGCTCCTGACCCCCCCCGACCCCCTCCCCCCAGCCGCCGGGATCCCGGATTTCCGCTCTCCCCCGGCACCGGCCTCTACTCCAACCTGCAGAGCTACGACCTCCCGTACCCCGAGGCCATCTTCGAGATCGGCTTCTTCAAGGTGCCCCCCTCCCCTCCTCCTCCTCCCCACATTCTGGGGGGCGCCACGGGGTTGGGGGTTTTTTTTTTGGGGGGGTGGGGTCACCCCCCTGATTCCTTGTAACCCCCCCCAGAAACACCCGGAGCCCTTTTTTCGCCCTCGCCCGCGAGCTCTACCCGGGCCAGTTCAAGGTAAGAACACCCCGAAAATTTCCTTCCAAATCCCCCCCAAATTTAACGGGGTGAGCAGAGACCCCCAAGTGACCCCCAACTCCCCCCCCCCAGCCCACGGTGTGTCACTACTTCATGCGGCTGCTGCAGGACAAGGGGCTCTTGCTGCGCTGCTACACCCAGGTGGGCCGCTCCCCCCCTCCCCTCCCGCCCTGCCGCTTTGGGGGGCTCCGGGGGGTCTTGGGGACCCTGTGAGACCCCCGTGACCCCCCCCAGAACATCGACACCCCTGGAGCGGGTGGCGGGGCTGCGCCCGGAGCTGCTGGTGGAGGCCCACGGCACGTTCTTCACGTCGCACTGCCTGCGGCCCTCGTGCCGCCGGCGCTACAGCCTGGCCTGGATGAGGGGTAGGGGGGCTCTGGGGGCGGCCCCGGGACCCCCAGGTGTCCCTGTGCCCCCCAGGTGTTCCCCTGCCCCCCAGGTGTCCCCCAGGTGCCCCCCAGGTGCCCCCCAGCTGTCCCTGGTATCCCCCCAAGTGTCCTTGGGATCCCCCCAGGTGTCCCCCAGGTGTTCCCCTGCCCCCCAGCTGCCCCCCAGGTGTCCCCCAGGTGTCCCCGTGCCCCCCAGGTGCCCCCCAGCTGTCCCTGGTATCCCCCCAAGTGTCCTTGGGATCCCCCCAGGTGTCCCCCAGGTGTTCCCCTGCCCCCCAGGTGCCCCCCAGGTGTCCAGGTGCCCCCCAGGTGCCCCCCAGAAGCCTCCCCCTCCCTTCCAGAGCGCATCTTCTCCTCCCTCGTCCCCAAGTGCGAGAAGTGCCAGGGGCTGGTGAAACCCGGTGAGTTGTTGGGCTGGGGGGGGGGAGGGGGGGCTCAGCAGGAATTTGGGGGGTGGGGTCTTCACCCCCTGCCCCCCCTCACCTGCCTCCTCCTCTCCCCCCGTCCCCCAGACATCGTGTTTTTTGGGGAGAACCTCCCCCCGCGCTTCTTCACCCTCATGGAGTCGGTGAGTGGGGGTTGGGGGGGGGCTGAGTTTGGGGGGAGGGGACCCCGGGGACCCCCCCTCCCCCACCCCCGGGGGACCCCCCCCGGTGACATCCTCTGCCCCCCCCCCAGGACTTTGAGAAAGTCGACCTGCTGCTCATCATGGGCACCTCGCTGCAGGTGCAGCCCTTCGCCTCCCTCATCGGCAGGTGAGACCCCCGGGACCCCCCAGATCCCCCTGGGACCCCCGGGACTTCCCCCAAACCTCCCGGGACCCCCCCCGGGACCCCTCGGACCCCCAGGGACCCCCCGTGACTGTCCCCTCCCACAGGGTCCCCACCAACACCCCCAGACTCCTGATCAACAAGGAGAAGACAGGACAGGTGAGGTGGGGGCAGGTGAGGTGGGGACAGGTGAGGTGGGGACAGGTGAGGAGGCACTGGGAGGGGGGGAGGGGCTCAGAGCAGCCCCCCCCACCTGTCCCCCCCTCCGTGCCCCCCAGAGCGACCCCCTGATGTCCCTGATGGGTTTCGGTGGGATGGACTTCGACTCGGACAAGGCCTACAGGTGTGACGGGTTGGGGGGCTCTGCCCCCCCCAAAGTGGTTGGGGGACCCCTGAAGGTGTGGGGGGGGCTCCCCCATCCAGGTGTGGGACACCCCGAGGTAATTTTGGGGCCATTCCAGGTGCTTCTTAGGGGTCCCCCAGGTGTTTGAACCCCCCCAGGTGTTCCGGTCCCCCCAGGTGTTTCAGCCCCCCCCAGGTGTTCCGGCCCCCCAGGTGACTCCGGGGTCGCTGTGTCTGCAGGGACGTCGCCTGGCTCGGGGACTGTGACAGCGGCTGCCTGGCTCTGGCCGAACTCCTGGGCTGGAAGGTAACGGCCCCCCACACCTGGCCCCGCCCCCCAGGACCCCCAAATCCCCCTCTAAACCCCCCCAGGACCTCCAAATCCCCCTCTAACCCCCCCAGAACCCCCAAATCCCCCTCTAAACCCCCCAGGCCCCCCAAATCCCCCTCTAAACCCCCCAGGCCCCCCAAATCCCCCTCTAAACCCCCCCAAATCCCCCTGTAAACCCCCCAGGACCCCCAAATCCCCCTCTAAACCCCCCCGGGACCCCCAAATCCCCCTGTAACCCCCCCAAGCCCCCCCTGAAGCGCCGTGTCTCCCCCCAGGAGGAGCTGGAGGAGCTGGTGCGGAGGGAACACGCGGCCATCGACGCCAAGGGGGGGGACACGGAGCGGGGGGACCCCCAAAAGCCCCGAGGGAAGGAGGGCGAGGCCGGGGGGAGCCCCGGGCAGAGCCTGGGGGGCAAGGCCGAGGCGGACAAAGACCCCCAAAAGCCCCCGGGGGGGCAGGAAGGACCCTCCCCATAGCGCGGGGGGGGCAAATCCCAATTAAAGAGCCGCAGAGGAGTTTTTGGCTGTGGGTGTGGTTCTGCCTCGAGGGGCTGGGGGTCTTGTTTTCCTGCGAAGGACGGAAGGGAAGAACGACAGGAAAAATAAACACGTGGGGCGGGGGGAAACAGGAAAGGGAAGGGGGAGGTCGTGGGTGCCAAAAGGGGTTTGGGGATTTTATTTTCCCCGCTCCTGAAATGGGGCGTTGCGGCTCCAGAATGTGTGGGAATTCACAGGGAGGGCGTGCCAAAGGCCGAAAGCTGCGGTTCGGCGTGTGGAAGGTTTCGGTGTGAAAGGGTTTTGGTGTAAGAAAGGTTTTGGTGTAGAAAAGGTTTTGGTGTAAGAAAGGTTTTGGTGAATTACCGGTGAAAATTCCGTGGATTTTGGATTAATTAGGGGCGAACGTTCCATGGATTTTGGATTAATTACAGGTGAACATTCGGTGGATTTTGGATTAATTAGGGGCGAACGTTCCGTGGATTTTGGATTAATTAGGGGCGAACGTTCCGTGGATTCTGGATTAATTACGGGCGAACATTCCGTGGATTTTGGCTGGATTTTTGGATTAATTTCTTGGGAGGATTTCCGGGGGTCACCCTGTCCCCACAGTGCCCCCAAATCTCCAGAAATTCCCAAGGTCCCCGTGCCCCGCCCGGGGCAGAGTCCAGGGCACTGTCACCTGTGCCAGGTGTGTCACCTGTGCCAGCAGTGTCACCTGTGCCAGGTGTGTCCCCAATCCCCGTATCCCGGCGGGGGACAAAGTCCTCACCCCGCCCTGGGAGAGGCCGGAATTGGGGGGGCCCGGCTGGACTTTGGGGGGCCCCACGTGGGGCCGGGCTATAAAGTGTCCCCGCGGTGTCACCGCTGTCATTGTCACCGCCGCCGCCGCCATGACTTTCGTCCCCGCGCCAGGGTACATGCCCTCCTACCACCCGGTGGGTACCCCCCAAAAAAAACGGGGCTGGGGGCGCCCCAAAAACCGGGGGGAGGCGGCTGGGGGGTCCCTGTCACCTTCCTGGTGACATTTGGGGTCCCTGTCACCCCAAAAACCGGGGGGAGGCGGCTGGGGGGGTCCCTGTCACCTTCCTGGTGACATTTGGGGTCTTTGTCACCCCAAAAACCGGGGGGAGGCGGCTGGGGGGGTCCTGTCACCTTCCTGGTGACATTTGGGGTCCCTGTCACCCCAAAAACCGGGGGGAGGCGGCTGGGGGGTCCCTGTCACCTTCCTGGTGACATTTGGGGTCTTTGTCACCCCAAAAACCGGGGGGAGGCGGCTGGGGGGTCCTGTCACCTTCCTGGTGACCTTTGGGGTCTTTGTCACCCCAAAAACCGGGGGGAGGCGGCTGGGGGGTCCTGTCACCTTCCTGGTGACCTTTGGGGTCTTTGTCACCCCAAAAACCGGGGGGGAGGCGGCTGGGGGGTCCTGTCACCTTCCTGGTGACCTTTGGGGTCCCTGTCACCCCAAACCAGGGGGGAAGAAGGGTCTGGGGGGGGTCCGTGTCACCCCCCGGTGACCTTTGGGGTCCCTGTCACCCCTCGGGCCCCCCTGACCCCCATTTTCCCCCCCCAGCCCCTGCCCTACGTGGCCCCCGTGCCCGGGGGGCTCCGGCCCGGCATGGCCGTCTACGTGCAGGGGGTGGTGAACCCCCAGGCCGAGTGGTACGGGGACACTGGGGGGACACTGGGGGGACACCGGGGACACCGGGGACACTGGGGGGGACACTGGGGGCACTGGGGGGGACACTGGGGGGACACTGGGGGGACACTGGGGACACCGGGGACACTGGGGGGACACTGGGGGGCACTGGGGGGACACTGGGGATAATGGGGGGGCACTGGGGACACACTGGGGACACTGGGGGGGGGGGGCACCGGGGGCACTGGGGGGACTGGGAGGGGGCTGAGGGACACTGGGACAAACTGGGGACAATGGGGACACCGGGGGGACTGGGGATACTGGGGGGACTGGGGCACACTGGGGGGGGCACTGGGAGGGGACTGAGGGACACTAGGTGGGGCAGTGGGGACATTGGTGACACTGGGGACACTGGGAGGGGACTGAGGACAAACTGGGGGGACACTGGAGGAATAATGGCGGGGGGCAGACTGGGGACGAACCGTGGACCCCGGGTGACCCCGGGTGACCCCGGGGTGACTCACCTGTGCCCAGGTTCCGCGTTAACCTGGCCGCGGGCCCCGATGACTCCGGCGACCTGCCGCTGCACCTGAACCCGCGGTTCGGGGCGGGGGTCGCGGTGCTCAACAGCCGGCGCCGGGGCCGCTGGGGGGACGAGCAGCGGCAGGAGCTGCACCCGCTCTGCCCGGGGGGGCCCTTCGAGATCGTCATCAACGTCACCCCCGAGGGCTACAAGGTCCGGGGGGCGTCCCCGGGGGGGGATTTGGGGGTCCCCGGAGGGGGGATTTGGGGTGTCCGAGGGGGATTTGGGGGTCCCCGGGGGGGATTTGGGGTGTCCGGGGGGGGATTTGGGGGCTCTAAAAGGGGTTATAGAGGTCCCCAGGGGAGGATTTGAGGGTCCTCAGGGGGGATTTGGGGTGCCCGGGGGTGTGTTTGGGCTATTTTGGGGTGTATTTGGGCTATTTTGGGGTGTATTTGGGGTATTTTGGGGTGTATTTGGGGTTTTTGGGGTGTCCCGGGGGTATTTTGGGGTGTCCCGGGGGTGTTTTGGGGTCTCAGGGCCGCTGTCTGTCCCCCCAGGTGCTGGTGAACGGGACGTTCTACACCGAGTTCCCGCACCGGCTGCCCCCGGAGCAGGTGACGTCCGTGTCCGTGGACGGCGACCTGCAGCTGCACTCGGCCTCGGTCATGGGCGGCGCGGTGAGAGCCCCGAAACCCGCCCTGCACCCCAAAACCGCCCCCGGGACCCCAAAAAACAGCCCCCGGACCCCAAAAACCACCCCCGGGACCCTGAAACTGCCCCTGGGACCCCAAAAACACCCCCGGGACCCTAAAACCGCCCTTAAAACCACCCCGGGACCCTAAAACCGCCCCTGGGACCCCAAAAACAGCCCCCCGGGACCCTGAAACTGCCACTGGGACCCCCAAAAACACCCCCGGGACCCTAAATCCGCCCTTAAAACCACCCCCGGACCCTAAAACCGCCCCTGGGACCCCAAAACCACTCCCGGGACCCTAAAACCACCCCCGGGACCCCAAAAACACCCCCGGACCCTAAAACTGCCCCTGGGACCCCAAAACCACTCCCGGGACCCTAAAACCACCCCCGGGACCCCAAAAACACCCCCGGACCCTAAAACTGCCCCTGGGACCCCAAAACCACTCCCGGGACCCTAAAACCACCCCCGGGACCCTAAAACTGCCCCTGGGACCCCAATACCACCCCCGGGACCCCAAAAAACACCCCCGGGACCCTAAAACTGCCCCTGGGACCCTAAAAACACCCCTGTGTCCCAAACCCCACCCGGGACCCCAAAAACCAGCCCCAGACCCCAAAACCCAACATCGGACCCCAAAAACAGCCCCCAACCCCCCCCGCGCACCCCAAAAACCAGCCCCGGGACCCCCAAAAACCAGCCCCGGGACCCCCAGACCCCCCCGCGCAGCCCAAAAGCCCCCTGACGCCCCCTCTGTCCCCCGCAGGGCACGTGTCCCCCGTGCGTCCCGGTGAGTCTGGGGGCTGCGTGGCTTTGGGGGGGCTCCCCGGGTGGGTTTGGGGGTCCCCAGGTGTATTTAGGACCCCCCCCAGGTGTGTTTGGGGGCCCCCCCCGGGTGGATTTTGGGGCTCCCCGGGTGGGTTTGGGGGTCCCCAGGTGTATTTAGGACCCCCTCAGGTGTGTTTGGGGCCCCCCCCGGGTGGATTTTGGGGCTCCCCGGGTGGGTTTGGGGGTCCCCAGGCGTATTTAGGACCCCCCCAGGTGTGTTTGGGGGCCCCCCCGGGTGGATTTTGGGAGTCCCCGGGTGGGTTTGGGGGTCTCCAAGGTGGGTTTAGGGGCTCCCAGGTGTGTTTGGGGCCCCCCCCAGGTGAATTTAGGGACACCCAGGGGGATTTGGGGGTCCCCAAGGTGGGGTTGGGGGGATCCCCAGGTGTATTTTAGGACTCCCCAGGTGTGTTTTGTGCCCCCCAGGTGGGTTTGGGGGGATCCCCAGGGGTGTTTAAAGACCCCCAGGTGGATTTTAGGGACCCCCAGGTGTGTTTTGAAGCCCCCCAGGTGTATTTAGGACCCGCCAGGTGTATTTAGGACCCCCCAGGTGTGTTTTGAGACCCCCCAGGTGTGTTTTGCACCCCCCTGACCCCCGTGTCCCCCCCAGGACGCGCCGCAGACCACGCCCATCTACCCCGACTGTAACCTGCCGGTGAGTGGGGGGGGGAGGGGATCCCCCCAAAATTCCCCCCTCCCCATCCCGTGGGGGGGGGGCGTCCCCCAGGTGTCCCCCCCCACCCCACTGACCCCGCCCTGCGCCCCCACAGGTGATGCAACAGCCCCCCACCTTCCACCCGGTGAGTCGGGGGGGGATTTGGGGGTCCCGGGGGGGTTTGGGGGGTCACAACGGGGAATTTGGGGAGGATTTTGGGGGGATTTGGGGTTTTGGGGGGTCCCGGTGGGGATTTGAGGGATCTGGGGTTTTTTTGGGGGGTCTCTGTTGGGATTTGGGGGGTCCCGGTGGGTTTTGGGGGGCTCTGGGGTTTTTTGGGGGTCTCTGTTGGGATTTGGGGGGTCTCGGTGGGTTTTGGGGGGCTCTGGGGTTTTTTGGGGGGTCCCGGTGGGTTTTGGGGGTCTAGGGTTTTTTGGGGGGTCTCCGTGGGGATTTGGCGGGTCCCGGTGGGTTTTGGGGGGTCTGGGGTTTTTGGGGGGTCTCCGTGGGGATCTGGGGGGGTCCCGGTGGGGATTTGGGGGATCTGGGGTTTTTTGGGGGGTCTCTGTGGGGATTTGGGGGGTCCCGGTGGGGATTTGGGGGATCTGGGGTTTTTTTGGGGGGTCTCTGTGGGGATTTGGGGGGTCCCGGTGGGTTTTGGGGGCTCTGGGGTTTTTGGGGGGTCTCCGTGGGGATCTGGGGGGTCTTCGGGAGGGTCTCTGAGCCCGCCCCCTTCCCCAGCCGGTGCCTTTCGTCACCACCATCCCGGGGGGGCTGTTCCCCAAAAAAAACCATCGTCATCAAGGGCTTCATCCCCCACGAGGCCGGCAGGTAACGCGGGACCCCCAAAGAACACCAGACCCCTCCCCAAAACCCCGCCAGGCCCCACCCTGGGCCCCACCTTTGACCTCCCCTGACCCCCCAAATCCCCCTGTGACCTCCCCTGACCCCCCAGGACCCCTCCAGGACCCCCCAAATCCCCAAATCCCCCCCGAAATCCTCCCCAATTTCCCGTTCTGACCCCCAAATCCCCCCAGGACCCCTCCAGGACCCCCAAAATCCCCAAATCCCCCCCAAATCCTCCCCAAATTCCCGTTCTGACCCCCCAAATCCCCCCCAGGACCCCCAAATCCCCAAATCCCCCCCGAAATCCTCCCCAATTTCCCGTTCTGACCCCCAAATCCCCCCAGGACCCCTCCAGGACCCCCAAAATCCCCAAATCCCCCCCAAATCCTCCCCAAATTCCCGTTCTGACCCCCCAAATCCCCCCCAGGACCCCCAAATCCCCCCCCGAAATCCTCCCCAAATTCCCCATTGTGATCCCCCAAATCCCCCCAGGACCCCCAAAATCCCCAAATCCCCCCCAAACCCGCCCCAAATTCCCCGTTGTGACCCCCCAAATCCCCCCTCCAGGACCCCCAAAATCCCCAATCCCCCCTAAATCCTCCCCAATTTCCCGTTCTGACCCCCCAAATCCCCCCAGGACCCCCCCAGGACCCCCAAAATCCCCAAATCCCCCCCAAACCCGCCCCAAACTCCCCGTTGTGACCCCTTTAAGCCCCCCAAATCCCCCCCAGGTTCCACATCAACCTGCGGGCGGGCCCGGGGGGGGACGTGGTGCTGCACCTGAACCCCCGCATGGACGAGGGGGGGGCCGTGGTCCGAAACTCCTTCCTGGGGGGCTCCTGGGGCCCCGAGGAGCGCGACCTCTCCTGCTGCAACCCCTTCCAGCGCGGGCCGCTACTTCGACGTGAGCGGGCACGGGGGACTTGGGGGGGTCCTGGGGGGATTTTCGGGGGGCTTTGGAGGAGATTTGGGGGTCCTGGGGAATCTGGGGGGGGCACAGGGGGGGATTTTGGGGGTCTCCGGGGTGACTTTGGGCATCCCTGGGAGGATTTGGGGCATCTCTTGGGGTGTTTTGGGGGGAGGGGGTCTCTGGGGATATTTTGGGGATCCCTGGGAGGTTTTCGGTGGCTCTGGAAAGGTTTGGGGGTCCTGGGCTGACTTCGGGGATCCCTGGGGGGATTCGATGATCCCTGGGAGGATTTGGGGGTCTCTGGGGGTGTTTCGGGGATCCCTGGGAGGCTTTTGAGGATCCCTGAGAGGATTTTGAGGATCTCTGGGGTGACTCTGGGGATCCCTGGGGATACTCTGTGTGTCCTGAGGTGACTTTGGGGGATCCCTGGGAGGATTTTGGGGTCTCTGGAGTGACTTTGGGGATCCCTGGGGTAACTCCGCGGATCCCTGGGGGTACTTTGGGCTCTCTGGGGGTATTTCAGGGATCCCTGGGAGGATTTTGGGGTCTCTGGGGTGACTTTGGGGATCCCTGGGGGTATTTCGGGGATCCTTAGGAGGATTTTGAGGATCCTTGGGGATACTCTGTGTGTCCTGGGGTGACTTTGGGGGATCCCTGGGAGGATTTTGGGGTCTCTGGGGTGACTTTGGGGATCCCTGGGGGTACTTTGGGCTCTCTGGGGTGACTTTGGGGGATCCCTGGGGGGATTTTGGGGTCTCTGGGGTGACTTTGGGGGATCCCTGGGGGGATTTTGGGCTCTCTGGGGTGACTTTGGGGGATCCCTGGGGGGATTTTGGGCTCTCTGGGGTGACTTTGGGGGATCCCTGGGGGGATTTTGGGGTCTCTGGGGTGACTTTGGGGATCCCTGGGGGTACTTTGGGCTCTCTGGGGTGACATTCCCCCGCGTGTGCCCCCCTGCAGCTGTCGATCCGCTGCGGGAACCATCGGTTCAAGGTGTTCGCCGAGGGGCAGCCGCTCTTCGACTTCCACCACCGGGTGCCGGCCGGGCCCCACGTGGACGTGCTGGAGATCGAGGGCGACGTGGTGCTGTCCTTCGTCCACTTCTGACCCACCAGTGCCCCATAAGTGCCCACTAACTGCCCCCTAGCTGCCCCATAAGTGCTCATTAGCTGCCCCCCCTCAAATGTCACCTCCCCAATAAATACTGACCTCAATAAAGTTGCTCCTCATCCGGCTCTGGAGATTTGAGGAGAAGTGTGAGGGGGGAAAAGAGGAAAATGTGAGGGGGGAAAAGAGGAAAATGTGAGGGGAGAAAAGAGGAAAATGTGAGGGGGGAAACGAGGAAAATGTGAGGGGGGGAAAAGAGGAAAATGTGAGGGGGGAAACGAGGAAAATGTGAGGGGAGAAAAGAGGAAAATGTGAGGGGGGAAACGAGGAAAATGTGAGGGGAGAAAAGAGGAAAATGTGAGGGGGGAAACGAGGAAAATGTGAGGGGGGGAAAAGAGGAAAATGTGAGGGGAGAAAAGAGGAAAATGTGAGGGGGGAAAAGAGGAAAATGTGAGGGGAGAAAAGAGGAAAATGTGAGGGGGGAAACGAGGAAAATGTGAGGGGGGGAAAAGAGGAAAATGTGAGGGGAGAAAAGAGGAAAATGTGAGGGGGGAAAAGAGGAAAATGTGAGGGGGGAAAGGGAGGGAAATGTGAGGGGAGAAAAGAGGAAAATGTGAGGGGGGAAAAGAGGAAAATGTGAGGGGGGAAAGGGAGGGAAATGTGAGGGGGAAAGAGAGAGAAGGTGAGGGGGAAATGGCAGGAAGGGGAGGAGAAAAAGGGCGGGAACTGTGAGGGGAGAAAAGGGCGGGAAACGTGAGGGGAGAAAAAGGGCGGGAAACGTGAGGGGAGAAAAAGGGCGGGAAACGTGAGGGTAAAAGGGAGGGAAAAAAGGCAGGAAATGTGAGGGGAAAAAAAGAAAAGAAGTGAAGGGAAAAAGAGTGGGAAAGGGGAGGGAAAAAAAAAAAAAGGATGGGGAACACGAGGGGAAAAAACCTCAGCACAGCTCCGGGAATTTGCACTCACGTCCCTCACGTTTTACCCCAAAAATATTCCTTCCCATAGGTGATAGATCAGCTCAGGTTTGACCTCCACAATTGTCCTGACATGTCCAAAAAAAGCAAAAAATTCCCTCAATTTTGCCCCCAAAACGTCCCTTCCTAATAACCTCATTTTTACCTCAAAATGCTCATTCTCTCCCCAAAGGCTATACCTTGGGAAAAGGTGAGGAAAAACTCCAGGACTCCAGGGATTTTTTTTTTTTTTTTCCAGCAATAGTTTAATTACAGGACAAAGAAGCTGCTACGTGAATATATATTTATATAATAAATCCGTAAAGTTATAAAGGAAACCGGAATTTTCTGCTTCCCGTCAAAATTTTCCAGGATCAGGCGCTTTATTAGGTGGATTTCTCGTTAATTTTCCTCCTCCTTTCTCTCATTTTCTCACATTTTCCCACAGTTCTCCGTATTTTTCTCCTTACTCTTCTTCATTCATCATTATTTTCCCGTATTTTTCTCCAGATTTCACCATAATTTTCCTCATTCCTCTCCTAATTTTCCCACACGCTCCACATGGGGTTTTTTTCCTAATTTTCCATCATCTCTCCACATTTGCCTCATTTTTCTCCCCATTTTTTTCATTTTCCCCCCCATTTTTAAAATTTTTTTTCTCCCCATTTCTCTTTAATTTTTCTCCCCATTTTTTTCATCCTTCTCCCCATTTTTTTTCATTTTTTCTCCCCATTTCCCTCATTTTTCTCCCCATTTTTTCCCCCCATTTTTTTCATTCTTCTCCCCATTTTTTTCATTTTTCTCCCCATTTTCTTCATTCTTCTCCCCATTTTTTTCCATTTTTTCTCCATATTTTTTCATTCTTCTCCCCATTTTTTTCATTCTTCTCCCCATTTTTTTTCATTTTTCTCCCCATTTTTTTTCATTTTTCTCCCCATTTCCCTTTAATTTTTCTCCCCATTTTTTTCATCCTTCTCCCCATTTTTTTTCATTTTTTCTCCCTATTTCCCTCATTTTTCTCCCCATTTTTCCCCCCATTTTTTCCATTTTTCCCCCACATTCGCCTCCCTTTCCTCCCCATTTCCCCTCCTAACCTCCCCCTATTTCCCCGCACCCCTCACCTTCCCCCCTCACCCACCCCCTACTTATTCCCCCCATTTTTCATTATTATCACTATCAATCTTATTTTTGGTCCACAAAACGCTGTTCCGAGCTGGGAATGTGAGTGAAAACCCCTAAAAAACCCCCTCCCACCCCACCCCACCGCCACCGCCACCAAACCCCCGGGAACCGTTCCCCTCCGCGGCGAATCCAGGAATCACCGCGCGCCTTTCGCGCGCGAGCGCGAACGCGCGCGGGGAGGGCGCGGAGAGGGAACCCTCGGCGCGGCGCGGCCGATCCCGTGGAAAATCACCGGGAATTTCTCCCTCTGTGTTTCCCTCTGTCCCTGTGAGTGTGTGTCGTGAGCAGAAATACCCGTGCCGGGCCCCGCGGGAGGCGCGTCCCCCGCCACGCCGCGGGCCCGGCTCTCCCGAGGAAGGCGGACGAACCGAGGGGTTTGCATAGTCGCGGCGGGCGGCCGGCGCCGGGCGCCTCAGAGGTCGCTCTCGCCGTAGAGCGCGGTGCTGAAGGATTTGTAGTCCAGCGCTCCCGGCACGCCGTCGGGGCCCGGGTACGGCGCCATGCGGGCGATGCAGTACTCGGCCTGCGCCGCCGGCAGCTCCCGCCGCAGCTCCGCCGCCGTGATGTAGTTCTGAGGGGGGGAACGTGGGGAAAACAGGGGGGGAAATGGGGAAAACCAGAGGGAAAATGGGGGGAAAATGGGGGGGAAATGGGGGGGTAAATGGGGAAAATGGGGGAGAAAATGGGGAAAAAATGGGGAAAACCAGAGGGAAAATGGGGGGAAAATGGGGGAAAACAGGGGGGGAAATGGGGGGGGAAATGGGGAAAAAAGGGGGGGAAATGAGGGGGGAATGGGGGAGAAAAGGGGGAAAGCCAGAGGGAAAATGGGGGGAAAATGGGGGGGAAATGGGGGGGGAAATGGGGGGGAAATGGGGAAAAAAGGGGGGGAATGGGGGAGAAAAGGGGAAAACCAGAGGGAAAATGGGGGGAAAATGGGGGGGAAATGGGGAGGGAAATGGGGAAAAAAGGGGGGGAAATGGGGGGGGGAATGGGGGAGAAAAGGGGGAAAACCAGAGGGAAAATGGGGGGAAAATGGGGGGGAAATGGGGCGAGAAAAGAGGGGAGAAATGGGGGGAAAATGGGGAAAACCAGAGGGAAAACGGGGGGGAAATGGGGGGGAAATGGGGAAAAAAGGGGGAAAATGGGGGAGAAAATGGGGAAAAAATGGGGAAAACCAGAGGGAAAACGGGGGGAAAATGGGGGGGAAATGGGGGAAAACAGGGGGCGAAATGGGGGGGGAAATGGGGAAAAAAGGGGGGGAAATGAGGGGGGAATGGGGGAGAAAAGGGGGAAAGCCAGAGGGAAAATGGGGGGAAAATGGGGGGGAAATGGGGGGGGAAATGGGGAAAAAAGGGGGGGAATGGGGGAGAAAAGGGGGAAAACCAGAGGGAAAATGGGGGGAAAATGGGGGGGAAATGGGGGGGAAATGGGGCGAGAAATGGGGGGAGAAATGGGGGAGAAAATGGGGAAAACCAGGGGGAAAACAGGGAAGATGGAGGGGAAATGGAGGGGGAATGGGGAAAAAATAGGGGGAAAACCAGAGGGAAAACAGGGAAAATGGAGGGAGAAAATGGGGGAAAACGGGGGAAAAACAGGGAAGCAAAATGAGGGGAAAACAGCAGGGAAAACGGGGAAATGGGAAAAATGGGGGAAACGGGGGGGAAAACAAAGAAAAATAGGGGAACAAAGGGGGGAACCGGGGAGCTGAGTGAGCCCAGGGGTCATGGATCCCCCCGTGGGGTGCTGGAGCTCCAGTAAAAAGCCCAAATCCCAGCTCGGTGTGATTCCCCAAATGCCTCCCCAGAATTCCCAAAGCCCGCCGTGGCCCCCCAGCCCAGGTGTGCTCACCTTGTCGCCGGCCAGCACGCGGAAGCTGTTGATGACCTGCTCGGCCGTGTCCGTGTCCGTCGTCTCCCGGGACATGAAGTCGATGAAGGCCTGGAAGGTGACGCTGCCGCTGCCGTTGGGATCCACCACGGCCATGATCCGCTGGAATTCCGCGTCGCCCTGGGCGGGTACAGGCGCGGTTGGGAATTCTGAGGTTTCCCCGGGAATCCCGGGGTCGCCCCGGAGCTCCTCAAGGGATCCCAGAGGTTTTTCCCCGGGAATTCCGCAGCTTTTCCCGTGGGGATTCCCCCCACCCCCCAGGTGATAGGAGATAAAAAGGTGGAAAAGAAAAAGGTGCAGGAGCAGGAGAAGGGGATCGTTACCAGGCCGGATGCCGCGGGGCCCAGCAGGGCGCGGAAATCCTTGGAGTCCGTGCGGCGCTTTGGCTTCGGGAGGGCGAGGAGAGGAGAGGAGGAGGAGGAGGAGGAGGAGGAGGAGGAGGAGGAGGAGGAGGAGGAGGAGGAGGAAGAGAAAAGCAGAGAATCCGTTAGAGGAAAAACCAGCCCACAAAAGGAAGGAAGGAGGGAAGGAAAGAAGGAAGGCAGGCAGGCAGGAAGGGGAGGAGGAGGAGGAGGAGGAGGAAGCGGGCAGTACCTGCCGGTCGTTCTCGACGTCGTAGCCCAGGCTGATCAAACAGGCCTTGAACTCCTCCGGGCCCAGGGCGCCGCCGTGGTCCTGGGGAGACGAGAGGAAATCCGAGGAAATGAGGACAAACAGGAGACGATTCCCACGTTCCGGGGGGGAATAACCCGCGGGGGCCGCTCCGCGCCGGGGGCTCACCCCCAGATCCCCCCGGGATCCCCGGGATCCCCGACCTTGTCGAAGTGGTTGAAGGAGGCCCTGAACTCCTGCATCTGCTCCTGGCTGATCCCTTTGGCGTCGCGGGTCAGGATCTGGTTCTCCACCTCGTTGATGGTGCGGGCGATGGTGGTCAGCAGCTGCTCCCAGCCCACGCGCAGGTGCTGCCGTGGACGCGGGGCCGTGAGGGGAGCGGATCCCCCGGGAGGGATCCAGCACCCACGGGAGCCTCCTGATCCCCTGGGAGGGATCCAGCACCCACGGGAGCCTCCTGATCCCCCGGGAGGGATCCAGCACCCACGGGAGCCTCCTGATCCCCCGGGAGGGATCCAGCACCCACGGGAGCCTCCTGATCCCCGGGGTGGATCCAGCACCCACGGGACCCTCCTGATCCCCGGGGTGAATCCAGCACCCACGGGATCCTCCTGATCCCCGGGGTGGATCCAGCACCCACGGGACCCTCCTGATCCCCGGGGTGGATCCAGCACCCACAGGACCCTCCTGATCCCCGAGGTGGATCCAGCACCCTCCGGAGCACCCCGATCCCCTGGGATGGGATCCCGGGATGCCAGCTGCCATGCTGCCCGTGGGGGACCAGGGCCTGCTGGCCGCCCTGGGACCCCCCAGCTCCCCGTGGGATCCCCCCTGCGCGCCCCCAGCCCCCGGGGCCGATCCCGACCCCCCCGGCGCCGGGATCCCACCTCCATGGTGTAGTTGGAGTGCTGGTTGTCGAAGATGAGGGCCTCCTGCACCAGCTGGTGCTGCTGCTCCAGCAGCTCCAGGTTGGGTTTGTACTCCACGATGTTCTCCTCGTACTCCTTCAGGTGGTTGAGCTGATCCTCCAGGGTCCCGTTCATCTCGATGGAGATCCGGCCGATCTCCTGGGAGGGGCGCAGGCAATGGCGGCCTGGGATCCCCAGGGCCGAGCCCAACGCGCCCGGCCCCCCGCTGGATCCCCCCGGGGCTGATCCCAGATCCCAGAGCCAGGAATTCCGGCCCATTCGCCGGGAGAATGCTGGTCCATCCCTTATCCCAGCTTTTAGACCTGGGCGTGGAGCAAGCCCAGGGACGATTTCACTTCTCCACCACCCCGCCAGGACGACCCCCAACCCCTCAGGCAGGATCTCCACGCCAGCTTTCCGGGAGAACGCCAGGAGATCACCGACCAACCGCTCCAACCCTTCCCCAAGCCCTTCTGGACCCCACAAAGGGCGTGAGGGGAAAGGAGAGGGAAACGTGAGGGGAAAAGGGAGGGAAACACGGAGACGCTGGACACCCCCAGAGAGGCCCAGGGACCGCAGCTGGGAGCTGGTTTGTGCCCAGAAGAGCCCGGCTACGGCCCGTTCCGGGTGGGATCCCCGCAGCCCCGGCGGCCCCGGCACCCCCGGCCCCGGGGGCTGCTGACCTCCATCTTGGTCTGGATCCAGGGCCCCACCCGGTTGGCCTGGCTCCCAAACTGCCTCCGCAGGTGCTCGTTGGAGTTCTGCCGGTTCTGCTCCTCCTGCAGCGCCTGGTCCCGCTTGGGCACCAGCTGCTGCACCTGGGGAAGGGGCAAGAAACGGGGAAAAGGTGACGGGAAACCCTGCCGGGAAACGGCGGGGGAAACTGGGACAGGGCGAGGAAACGGCGCGGGAAAACGTTCCTCCGAGCCCAGGAACGGCGGGGGGAAATCCGGGGAAAAGCTGGCAGGGAAGCGGGATGGACGGGGCCGGGATGAGGAAAGGGGGGAGATGTCTGGGAGCTCGGGACGGAGCTGGGAAAATCCGGACGGGAAACCAGGAAGGGGGCTGGAGGGAAACGCCGCGGGTGGAGAACTAAAGGAGGAAAAGGGGAGGAAAGAGCGAGAGGAGTGGGGGAAACAAGAGCAGGAGAGGGAGGGAGAGGCTCCCGCACCCGCTCCCACTTGGAGTTGATGATCTGCGGGGTGACGGAGGTGTAGGGGTTGCTGGCGGGCAGCTGCAGCCCGTGCAGGTCGGCGAGGCGCTGGGCCTCGCGCTGGATCCCCAGGATGGCCTCGCGCTCCTTGTCCGCGTCCGGCAGCGTCGACTTGAACTGGTCGTGGGCGGCGATCAGGCCCTGGGCACGGGGAGAGATGGGGGTGTCAGGGGAAAGGGGGGAACGTCGGGGGAAAGGGGGGAAATGGGGGGGAAATGTGGGGGGAAATGTGGGGGAAATGGGGGGGAAATGTGGGGGAAATGTGGGGGAAAATGAGGGGGAAAATGTGGGGGGAAATGAGGGGGGAAATGGGGGGGGAAATGTGGGGGGAAATGAGAGGGAAAGGGGGGGAAACGTGAGGGGAAAAGAGCGGGAAACACGCCCCGAGGACGCTCCAAAGGGGCGTTTTGGGGCCGTTTTGGGTGTCTCCAGGTGGTTTCCAGGGAAGAACCACCTGGATCTCCTCGATGGTGTGCACGATGAACATGTCCTGCAGGTCCTCCATGGCGCTCTCCATCCAGTTGTTGAAGGGCGCGGCGCGCTTGGCGTACTCCAGGTGCAGCTCGTCGATGGTCTCCAGCTGCTTCTCCATTTTCTGGGGTGAAAAACGCCGGGATTGGGGTCACCGTTGGGACTGGGATCACCATTGGGATTGGGATCACCATTGGGATCACCGTTAGGAATGGGGTCACCGTTGGGATCACCGCTGGGATTGGGGTCACCATTGGGATCACCATTGGGATTGGGGTCACCATTGGGATCACCGCTGGGATTGGGGTCACCGTTGGGATTGGGGTCACCATTGGGGTCACCGTTGGGATCACCGTTGGGACTGGGGTCACCATTGGGACTGGGGTCACCATTGGGATTGGGATCACCATTGGGATTGGGGTCACCATTGGGATTGGGATCACCATTGGGATTGGGGTCACCATTGGGATTGGGGTCACCATTGGGATCACCGTTGGGATTGGGGTCACCATTGGGATTGGGGTCACCGTTGGGACTGGGATCACCATTGGGATCACCATTGGGATTGGGATCACCATTGGGATTGGGATCACCATTGGGATTGGGGTCACCGTTGGGATTGAGGTCACCATTGGGATTGGGATCACCACTGGGACTGGGGTCACCATTGGGATTGGGATCACCGTTGGGATCACCGTTGGGATTGGGGTCGCTGTTTCCCCCCCCGCCCGCCGTGGGGCCCCCTGACCTCGAGGGCCTCACGGCGGCTGTGGGTCAGGGAGCCCAGCAGGTCCCACTGGTCACAGATCTTCTGGCACCGCGCGTTGACGCTGGGAGAGTCGTAGTAATCCAGCTCGCTGGGAAAGCGGGAAAAACGGGGAAAAAATGGGGGAGAAACGGGGAAAAAATGAGAGAAAAACAGCGGGAAAAGAGGAAAAGATGGAGGAAAAAGGAGGAGAACGGGGAAAAGGGGGAAAACGAGGGGAAAAAGTGAGAAAGGGGTGAAGGGGAAAAAAAGAGTGGGATATTTCAGGTGATTTTGGGAGTTTTTCGGGAATATCCCGGGGACGTTCCGGGGGTTATTCTGGGTTCCCGTACTTGAGCTCCTGGGCGATGGCGGCGATCTGCTCCACGCGGTCCTGGTGCGCCGCCAGGTCCGACTCGAAGGCCTCGTGCTTGCGGAGCAGCGCCCGCACCTGGGCCAGGGAGGCCGTGCCCGAGTCCCGGTCCCGCAGGGCCACCTCCTTACCTGGGCACAGGTGTGGGGACAGCCCTGAATCCCCGTCACCCCCAATCCCGCCCCCTGAGCCCCCCAGCCCCGTGCCCCGCCCCCCGAGCCCCGCACCTTCCGTCCAGCCCTCGTGGATCGAGGCCTTCTGCCGGAATTTCTCGGCCAGGTGATCCAGGCGCTCCAGGCGCCGCAGCTCCGTCAGCAGCCACTCCTCGTGTCCCTTCTCGGCCTGCTCCAGCCTCTGCCAGCCCGCCCCGATGTCCTGGGGACCCCGAAACCCCCAAAGGTCACCCCAAAACCCCCAAAGGTCACCCCAAAACACCCCTGGGACCCTCCCGAACCCCTCGAGCCCACCCTGCGCTCTGATGGCACCAAAGCGGGCGGGTTTAGGACACACCACTGTGAATAGAAGGCCCCAAACCCCCTCCCCAGGACCCTAAATCCCTCCCCAGGACCCCAAACCCCCTCCCCAGGACCCCAAACCCCCTCCCCAGGACCCTAAATCCCTCCCCAGGACCCCAAACCCCCTCCTCAGGACCCCAAACCCCTCCCCAGGACCCCAAACCCCCTCCTCAGGACCCCAAATCCCCTCCCCAGGACCCCAAATCCCCTCCCCAGGACCCCAAACCCCTCCCCAGGACCCCAAATCCCCTCCCCAGAACCCCAAATCTCTCCCCAGGACCCCAAACCCCTCCCCAGGACCCCAAACCCCTCCCCAGGACCCCAAACCCCCTCCCCAAACCCCCCGAGCCCCCAGACCCACCGAGACCATCCTGCCCTCGGAGGGCATGAAGGCGGGGCGGCCGCTGAGGCGCAGTTTGGTCTGCAGGGTGTTGAAGTTGATCTCCAGCTGACACTTCTCCTGCACCTTGGGCGGCTTGTGCACGCGCCGGTACTCGCGGAAATCCTCCAGCTTCTGCTGCATGGCCGGGATGGTCTTCTGGGGGTCGCGGGACTCCAGCCACGGGATGGTGCGCTGGATCCACGCCAGCAGCTGGGGGGAGAGATTTGGGATCAGCTTTGGGGGGCTGGATCCACGCCAGCAGCTGAGGGAACAGGGATTTGGGGCTTGGGATCAGGTTTGGGGGGCTGGATCCCTGCCAGCAGTTGGGGGGAAAGATTTAGGATCAGGTTTGGGGGCTGGATCCCCGCCAGCAGTTGGGGGGAAAGGGATTTGGGGTTTGGGATCAGGTTTGGGGTCTGGATCCACACCAGCAGTGGGGGGAACAGGGATTTGGGGGGTGGGATTTTGGGCTCCCCCTCTTCACATCGCTCCAGGCGCCACAACCAGAGCTACGAGCTGCTCGTAGTCCTCCATGAGGAGACTGGAGGGGATTTGGGGTGGTTTGGGGGGATTTTTGGGAATTTTTCCTGCTCACATCCCAGGCCAGGCGCTCACAGTGCCCTGCGGGGGATTTGGGGTGGTTTTGGGGGATTTTTGGGAATTTTTCCCCCTCACATCCCAGGCCAGGCGCTCACAGTGCCCTGGGGGGGATTTGGGGCGGTTTTGGGGGATTTTTAGGAATTTTTCCCCCTTACATCCGAGGCCAGGCGCTCGTAGTCCTCCATGAGCTGCTCGTTCTCCTGGTTCACGGCCAGGACTTTGCAGATCCGGTTTGCCGCCGTCTCCGCCTGTGGGGTGGGAATGGGATCGGGATCGGGATTGGGATTGGGAAATGGGGCTCAGGGAGACCCCCCAGCCCCGGGGAACAGCGGGGACAGGGAAGGATTAGATAGAAAAGGAGGAAGAAAAACCACACAAGGAGGGGAAGGCAGAATAAAAAAGAGAAGCGTGAGAGGGAAGGAAAGGGAAAAAGGGAAAGGAAAAGGAAAAAAGAAAGGGGGAAGTGGGAGAAAAAGGAGGAGGAAAAAGCACAAAATAGGAGGAAAAGGAGGGGGAAGGAATGGGAAAATCAGGAGGAAAGGGACCAAAAACTCAGAGAAGCTGAAGGGGAGAGGAAGAGGAAAGGGGGAGGAGGAAGGAACCGCAGCCCTCGCTGATCCCGACCCCGACCCGCAGGGACTGTCCTGCCCCGGCAGCAGGAGGAGGAGGAGGAGGAGGAGGAAAGAGGAGGAGGAGGAAGGAGGTACCTGGGCGGGAAGCAGAGGAGGAATCCAGGAGGAAGAGCGGGAGGACGGACGCCAGCGGGAAGAGGAAGAGGAACTGGGAAGGGCCGGGAGGAGGAAAATCCAGTGGCCGGGGGGGGGGAAGGAAATAAAGGAAATAAATGAAGGAAATGAACGGAGGAAATCCATAAATCGAAGAAAGGAAAAAGGGGGGGAAAGGAAAGGAGTGAAGGGAGGAAATAAAGGGGGAAAGGAGAAGGGAAAGGGGAAACGGAAAGAGATAAATGACAAGGATAAAGGAAAAAAATAAAGAGGAAAAAGGGGAAGGGAAAGGGGAAAAGGAAGGGACTAAAGAAATGGGAAAAGGAAAGGGATAAAGGGAAAAGGGATGAAGGAAGGGGATGAGAAAGGGAATGAATGAAGGGAATAAAGAAAATAAAAGGGACAAAGAAAAGGGAAAAAGAAAGAAATAAAGAGGAAAAGGAAAGGAATTAAGGAAACAAAAAAGAGAATAAAGGGGAAAAGGAAGGGAATAAAAGAAGGGAAAGAGAAAGGGAATAAAGAGGAATAGGAAGGGAATAAAAGAGAAAAACAAGAGAATAAAGGGGGAAAAAGAAAGAGAATAAAGGAGAAAAAAAAAAGAATAAAGGGGGAAAAAGAAAGGGATAAAGAAGAAAAAGGGAAAAAAGGAGAAAAGGAAGGGAAGAAAAGAAGGGAAAGAGAAAGGGAATAAAGGAGAAAAAGAAAGGGATAAAGGGGGAAAAAGAAAGGGATAAAGAGGAAAAAGGGAAGAAAGGAGAAAAGGAAAGGAGTAAAAGGGAGCAAGGAAGGGAATCCAGGGAGGAGCCTGAGGAACCGGGGAGCGCGACCTCAGCGCAGCCAGCCCCTGCCACCCTGTGCCCGAAGCCAAGCGGAGCGGCAGCCAGGCAGATCCCAGGCAGATCCCAGGCAGATCCCAGGCAGATCCCAGAGATCCCAGGCGGGCAGCGGGACCCTCCGGGGCCGGGCTCACCTTCTGGGCCCCGGAGAAGGCGTGGTAGAAGCAGGACACGTAGGTCATGATGGCTTTCTCGTCGGGCCGCAGCGTGCCCACGATATCTGCCCGGGAGGAGAGCACAGGACAGCGCGGCTGCAGCCCCCGCCCCCCACCGCCGGCGCCCCCCGCCCCCCCGGTTCTGCCCCCCAGGGAGCCCCGGGCCGGCCCGGGCCGGGATTGTTCTGCCTGGACCCCGCTCCTGAGCCCCGCGGTCAGGAGCACGCGGGTCACCGCGGACGGCCGAGGCCTCCCGGGGCTGAGCCGGCAGCTTCCTGTAATGCCGACAAACTTCCCACGGATCTCCCGTGGATTTCCCAGCACTCTCATGGATTTCCATGGCTTCCTGTTAGCCCCCAATGGATTCCCAGGGATTTTTCCAATGGATTCCCATGGATTTTCCAATGGATTCCCATGGATCTCCCATGGATTTCCCATGGATTTTCCAATGGATTCCCATTAATTTCCCATGGATGTCCCATGGATTTCCCATGGATTTCCCATGGATTTTCCAATGGATTCCCATTAATTTCCCATGGATGTCCCATGGATTTCCCATGGATTTCCCATGGATTTTCCAATGGATTCCCATTAATTTCCCATGGATGTCCCATGGATTTCCCATGGATTTCCAATGGATTTTCCAATGGATTCCCATCAATTTCCCATGGATGTCCCATGGATTTTCCCATGGATTTCCCACGAATTTCCCATGGATTTTCCAATGGATTCCCACGGATTTTCCCACGGATTTCCCAGGAACTGGTGGATTCCAGGCAGATTTAACCCCTCACGGGCCGGCCCCGGCCCCCCCCCCAGCGACAGCGGCGGCGGCTGGAAGAGAAGCGAGCGTGAGAGCAGGGAGAGAAAATTCCCGAGGGCTCCGGGAGGAGAATTCCAGAGGGGCGGCTCCGGGAGGAAGCTCCCGGTACCTTCTGGGCCCCGGAGAAGGCGTGGTAGAAGCTGGACACGTAGGTCATGATGGCTTTCTCGTCGGGCCGCGCCGTGTTCACGATGTCTGCGGGGAGGCGGCGTGAACCGGGGCCACGCTGGGGGCGGGCTGGGGGCGGGCTGGGAACGGACTGGGAATGGACTGGGAGGGGACTGGGAACGGACTGGGAATGGATTGGGAAAGGACTGGGAACGGACTGGGAGGGGACTGGGAATGGACTGGGAGGGGACTGGGAGCGGACTGGGAACACACTGGGAATGGATTGGGAACGGACTGGGAACGGACTGGGAACGGACTGGGAATGGACTGGGAAAACACTGGGAACGGACTGGGAACGGACTGAAAAAACACTGGGAACGGACTGGGAGGGGACTGGGAACACACTGGGAATGGACTAGGAACACACTGGGAATGGACTGAAAACAGACTGGGAACGGACTGGGAACACACTGGGAATGGATTGGGAATGGACTGGGAATGGACTGGGAACGGACTGGGAACAGACTGGGAATGGACTGGGAGCAGACTGGGAAAACACTGGGAACGAACTGGGAACGGACTGGGAACAGACTGGGAACACACTGGGAACAGACTGGGAACAAACTAGGAGTAAACTGGGAGCAAACTGGGCTGCCCTTCCCGGCTGGAATTGTGCTCCGGGCATCCCAAATCCTGGGGAAATCCACCCAAATTGTGCTAAACGGGAAAAACCAGGGTTAGGGCGGGCGCTTCCCGCCCGGAATTCTGCTCCGAGGGTCCCAAATCCTGGGAAATCCACCCAAAAGGGCTCAAGTTGGTGCTAAATGGGAAAAATCAGGGTTAGGGCGTCGCTTCCCGCCCGGAATTCCGCTCCGAGCGTCCCAAATCCCGGAGGAATCCACCTGGGCAGGTGGGAGTTGGTGCTGAGGAGGAAAAACTCGCTGGAAATCGGCCGCTCCCCGCGGGATCCGGCGTCTCCTCGGAGGAAATCCCCCCCGGGGCCTGCGGGAGATCCTGGGGATCCCCGGGAATCGCGGCCTTACCCTCGGCGTCCAGCATCTTGGGAATGTCCAGGTACTTCTCGGCCACCTCGAAGGCGTTGTTCAGGTTGGTGACGGGGTCGTCCTGCGGGAGCAGGGGCGATGCGGGTCGGGAATTGCCGGGAATTCCCCGGGGCTCCCGGGGATCCCCTGGCCGGGGCGGGGCTCACCTTGCGCAGTTTGTCGTACTCGATCAGCTCGGGGCGGTGCCGGTGGATCAGGGCGTTGAAGGCCAGCCCGTCCTTCCAGCTGTGGGGAAACGGGGATCAGGGCCCGGGGGATCCGCTGGGGGAAGGGGGATCGGATCCCTGGGATCCGCAGGGAATTTTGGGAACTGTGACCCTGCCTGAGCCCAGCCCGCCCTGGGGAGGAGGAGGAGGAGGAGGAGGAGGCAGGACCTGATGTGGAAGTTCTGGACGTTGACGTTCTTGTAGGGAGCCGTCTTCCGCTGGCACCAGAGCAGGAGCCCCTCCTTGGCCGAGGTCTCTGCGGGACGGGGGTCAGGGATCTGGGGGCGGAGCCCACGCTCCCAGGGCGGATCCCGGGGCGGATCCCACACTCCCAGGGCGGATCCCACACTCCCAGGGGCGGATCCCACACTCCCAGGAGCAGATCCCACACTCCCAGGGCAGATCCTGGGGGCGGATCCCACACTCCCAGGAGCAGATCCCACACTCCCAGGGCGGATCCCACACTCCCAGGGGCAGAGCCCACACTCCTAGGAGCAGATCCCACACTCCCAGGGCAGATCCTGGGGGCGGATCCCACACTCCCAGGGCGGATCCCACACTCCCAGGAGCAGATCCCACACTCCCAGGGCGGATCCCACACTCCCAGGGCGGATCCCAGGGCGGATCCCACACTCCCAGGGGTGGATCCCACACTCCCAGGGCGGATCCCACACTCCCAGGGGCGGATCCCACACTCCCAGGGGCAGAGCCCACACTCCCAGGGTGGATCCCAGGGTGAATCCCACACTCCCAGGGCGGATCCCGGGGCGGATCCCGGGGCGGATCCCGTTACCCTCCACGGAGATGTCCTGGATGGCGAAGCGCAGGATGATGGTCCAGATCATCCCCAGGGTCATCTTGGCGTTGCCGTCCACGATCTCTGCGGGGGGAAAGACAATCCCAGGGAATTGCATTCCATCCAGGCGGGAATTCCCCGGGGGGTGACGGGATCCTGCCACGGACGGATCCCAGGTCAGGGAACAACGGGATCCCGGATCTCTGGAGGCGCAAAGGCGAAATCCCAGAATTCCAGGAGCCACAAAACCCTGGAATTCCAGAACCGCGGGCGGGCACGCCCCAGGGATCCCGGAACCGCAGATCCCAGGATTTACCCCAGCAGGGCCTGAGGAATTGTTCGGAATTGCTGGAAAACCGCACAGGGAGGGAATCCCGCGGGCGGGGGGGGGGGGAGGAACCCCAGCCCACATTCCCGGGTTTTCTGGGAATTCCGGGGGCGGGGCAGGGCAGGACTGGCAGAGCTTTCCCAGCTGATCCCAACAAACCGGCCCGGCCGGGAGCCGCTGCCAGCGCCCGGCCCCGGGGCAGATCCCGGGGATCCCGCAGGAGCGGCCCCGACCCCGCAGGGATCCCGGGAATCCGCTGCCGGCCCCGGGCAGGGCACGAGGCCGGGCTCAGGGAGGATAAACCCCGAGGTTTTCCCATTTTCCCCCTTTCTCCAAGCGGCTTTCCCTTCTCCAAGTGGTTTTCCCTTCTCCAGATGTTTCCTCCCCGTCTCCACGCGATTTTTTCCCTTCTCCAGGTGCTTTTTCCCTGCTCCAGCTTCACTTCCCCTCCCTCTCCAGGATTTCCTCCCTCTTCCAGCTTTCTTTTCCTCCTTGCACCCCTTTCTCTTCCCCTTCTCCCTATTTTTTATCTCCTCTTCCATTTTTTTCCATCTCTGCTCCACCTTTTTTTCCCCTTTCCTACCTTTTTTTCCTTCCCCTCTTCCACCTTTTTTCTCCCACCCCATTCCCAACACAACCCCCCGGGGGGGGGCGGTGCAGAAAACTCCCAGCCTCTGACCATTCCTCCAAAAAACCCACGGAACGACCTCCAGGAGCTGCACCCGCTGGCTCCCAGCTCGGAATTCCCGGAATTCCCGGAATCCTCAGGCACCCCAAGAGTCAAATTTTGGCCTCCAAAGGGGCGAATCCCGGCAGGTCCCAGCGGATCCCGGGGATCCGCGGGGCGGGGCCTCACCCTCCGCGCCGATGGAGACGAGTTTGACGCCTTTGCTGGCGATGAAGTCCAGGGCCTTGTTGACGTTGTTGATCTTGTGCACCCGCATCTTGCCCCGCTCGGGCTTCGGGAGCCGCTCGCCTGCGACGGCACGGCGGCGAAAGGGTTAAAGGGTCAGGGTCAAAGGGTTTGGGTCAAGGTCAAAGGGTCAGGATCGGGGTTAAAGGGTCAGGGTCAAAGGATCTGGTCAGGGTCAAAGGGTCAGGGTTAAAGGATCTCGGTCAGGGTTAAAGGGTCAGGGTCAAAGGGTTTGGGTCAGGGTTAAAGGGTCTGGGCCAGGGTCAAAGGGTCAGGGTTAAAGGGTCTGGGCCAGGGTCAAAGGGTTTGGGTCAGGGTTAAAGGGTCAGGGTCAGGGTCAAAGGGTCTGGGTCAGGGTTAAAGGTTTTAGGGTCAAGTTTCGAAGTCATTAGGGTAAGTTTTAGCAGAGTCTGAAGAGTTTGGGGGGAGTTTGGGGCACAGTTTAAGGGTTTGGGGGCCCAGTCTGGGTGTTTTGGGCCCAGTCTGGGTATTTTTGGGCACAGTTTTGGTGTTTTGGGCCCAGTTTTGGTGGTTTTGGGCCCAGTTTTGGTGTTTTTGGGCGCAGTCTGGGTGTTTTGGGCGCAGTCTGGGTGTTTTGGGCGCAGTCTGGGTGTTTTGGGCCCAGTTTTGGTGTTTTTGGGCACAGTCTGGGTGTTTTGGGCGCAGTCTGGGTGTTTTTGGGCGCAGTCTGGGTGTTTTGGGCGCAGTCTGGGTGTTTTTGGGCGCAGTCTGGGTGTTTTGGGCGCAGTCTGGGTGTTTTTGGGCGCAGTCTGGGTGTTTTGGGCGCAGTCTGGGTGTTTTTGGGCGCAGTCTGGGTGTTTTGGGCGCAGTCTGGGTGTTTTTGGGCGCAGTCTGGGTGTTTTTGGTGTCATCTCCCGTCCCGCGGGCTGACCTGAGATGACCTCGAGCAGCAGCATCAGCTTGAGCCCGTCGCGGAAATCCTCGTCGATGTTCTCGATCTGCGTGCCCGCCTTGCGCAGGTGCGAATTGCACCAGGCCGTGAACGTCTGCGGGGCCGCCACACGTCAGACGGGAGCACCGGGAACGGGCCGGGAGCACCGGGGATTCCGGAGCCCGGGGCCCAGCCCGGCGGGAATGGGACCGCTGATCCCACGGGGAACGGTCCCACGGGGAATGATCCCAGTTACTGATCCCATGGGGAATGATCCCAGGTATTGATCCCAT
The DNA here is from genome assembly GCF_029207755.1 of Chamaea fasciata. Classification (NCBI taxonomy): domain Eukaryota; kingdom Metazoa; phylum Chordata; class Aves; order Passeriformes; family Sylviidae; genus Chamaea; species Chamaea fasciata. The sequence goes on from NW_027094561.1 coordinate 69,372, forward strand.
TGGGAACGATCCCACTGACCCCACGGGGAATGATCCCAGTTACTGATCCCACGGGGAATGACCCCACTGATCCCATTGGGAACAATCCCACTGACCCCACTGGGAATGACCCCAGGTATTGACCCCACTGGGAATGACCCCAGGTATTGATCCCACTGGGAATGACCCCAGGTATTGATCCCACTGGGAATGACCCCAGGTATTGATCCCACTGGGAATGACCCCACGGGGAATGATCCCAGTTACTGATCCCACGGGGAATGACCCCACTGATCCCACTGGGAACAATCCCACTGATCCCACGGGGAATGATCCCAGTTATTGATCCCACGGGGAATGATCCCAGTTACTGATCCCATGGGGAATGACCCCACTGATCCCACCGGGAACGCCCGACCCCACAACCCCCAGCTCCAGTGATTCGCGGAGCTGGGATCTCTCCGTCCCCAAATCTGCTCCCAGGGCCAGATGTGGGGGTCAGGATCCTGCTCCAATCCCACAGGATGAGCCCACTCAGGGATCAGGGCCCGCCCCAGGCAGGCGGATCCCTGTCCAGATCCCGTTTTCCCCCGTCCAGATCCCGTTTTCCCCCGTCCAGATCCCGGTTTGGGGTCCAGTGGTGGATCAGGGCCCGCCCCAGGTGGGCGGATCCCCGTCCAGATCCCGTTTTCCCCCGTTCAGATCCCGGTTTGGGGTCCAGTGGTGGATCAGGGCCCGCCCCAGGTGGGCGGATCCCTGTCCAGATCCCGTTTTCCCCCGTTCAGATCCCGGTTTGGGGTCCAGTGGTGGATCAGGGCCCGCCCCAGGTGGGCGGATCCCTGTCCAGATCCCGTTTTCCCCGTCCAGATCCCGATTTGGGGTCCAGTGGTGGATCAGGGCCCGCCCCAGGTGGGCGGATCCCTGTCCAGATCCCGTTTTCCCCGTCCAGATCCCGTTTTCCCCGTCCAGATCCCGGTTTGGGGTCCAGTGGTGGATCAGGGCCCGCCCCAGGTGGGCGGATCCCTGTCCAGATCCCGTTTTCCCCGTCCAGATCCCGTTTTCCCCGTCCAGATCCCGTTTTCCCCGTCCAGATCCCGGTTTGGGGTCCTGTGGTGGATCAGGGCCCGCCCCAGGTGGGCGGATCCCCGTCCAGATCCCGTTTTCCCCCGTTCAGATCCCGGTTTGGGGTCCAGTGGTGGATCAGGGCCCGCCCCAGGCGGGCGGATCCCCGTCCAGATCCCGTTTTCCCCCCCAGATCCCGTTCCCCCCCCCGGCCGCCGTTCCCAGGGCGGTGCCGGGACTTTGGCCGGTGCCAGGCGGGCACATGCCTGTGCCAGGCGCGGCCGGGCGCGGCCCCGCGGCGCCCACTGAGTCACCCCGGCCCCGAGATCCCGGGAAAACCTCGGCCAGGAATCTCTGCCCCGTCCCCGGATCACGGGGGGAACCGGGGGAGGATCAAATCCCGCCCCAAATGTTCCTTTTCCTGAAATAAAGCCGGGAAACCGGCGCCGAATCCCGGGAATCTCTGTGCCGGGGGAAGCCTCGGCCCCCTCCTGCGGGACCGGGGGTGTCCCCAAAGCCCCAAAGCCCCTGGAAACGAGGAATTTGGGAGGTCTGAGGGGCAGGGATGGATCCCAAAGCCCCCGAAAATGAGGAATTTGGGAGGTTTGAGGGGCAGGAATTGATCCCAAAGCCCCAAATCCCCTGGAAACGAGGAATTTGGAGGTTTGAGGGGCAGGGATGGATCCCAAAGCCCCAAATCCCCCGAAAATGAGGAATTTGGGGGTTTGAGGGGCAGGAATTGATCCCAAAGCCCCAAATCCCCCCGAAAATGAGGAATTTGGGAGGTCTGAGGGGCAGGAATTGATCCCAAAGCCCCAAATCCCCCGAAAATGAGGAATTTGGGAGGTTTGAGGGGCAGGAATTGATCCCAAAGCCCCAAATCCCCTGGAAACGAGGAATTTGGAGGTTTGAGGGGCAGGAATTGATCCCAAATCCCCCTAAAAACGAGGAATTTGGAGGTTTGAGGGGCAGGGACGGATCCCAGGCCGGGGGGGGGTTGAGGAATCCGGGATAAATCCCGGCAGGATCAATCCCCCCCATCCCCCCAGGGCGTCGTTCCGACCAGAAATAACCATCCCCAAAAACAAGCCACAGAAAAATGCCTAAAAAAGGAGATTCCGGCCGGGCCTCTGGAATTTCCTTCCCACGGAACCGCTGGAGAAGCGTTTTCCAGGCATTGTGTCAGCGGGGCCGCGCCGGGGCAGCCGGCGCCCCCCGGATCTGGGGGACAAAACCAGGGAAGCCACCCCAAGATCCCGGGATTTCGGGGCTGGGAAAGGGGCTCGCGCCCAGGTTCGTCCCGAATTTCCTCCCGGATTTCCTCGGCCCGCCCGTGCAAACCGCTGGAGAACGGCAGCGGGGAGGGAGATCCGCCTCCGCGGAAAACCCGGGAGTTTCAGGGCTGGAAAACGCCTTTTCCTCCCTCGCTCCATCTTTTTTTTTGTCCCCTAAAATCCCGATTTTGGGAGGCGAAATCCTTCGGGAAGGAGCCGGGATGCGTTCGTGGATGACCCCAAGGGATATTCCCAAGTTTTTAAGGGAAAAATCCCGAATTAGGGGCGCTGGGAATCCGGCCCTGGGGTGTTTCCTCGGGAATCTTCTCAGGGCCAGCGACTGATCCCACCCCCAAAAAAAACCCCAAATCAGGATTTTCTTCTGGGATCCTCCCAGAATTCCTCGTTTTTGGGCCTTTCCTGGGAGTTTTCCCCTGTGGGAGCAGCGGGAATCCCAATCTCGGGAATTCCAGGTGGGAATGAGCCCCCCCCGGGGGGGGGGTTGGGGTCTTTTCCAGGGGTTGAAACCCCCTAAAAATCCCCCAAAATCCCCCCCAAAATCCCCCAAATCCCGGGATCTGAGGTCGTTCCCCCAGCCCTGCTTAGGGCAGGAAGGAATCCGCTCCCACATCTCCCAAATTCCCGTTAAAACGTGGCCGGAGCTGAAAGAAAATTCCAGAGGGAATAAAAAACCCATCCAGGCGTTCCTCCCCCGGGCTCGTTAGCGGGGGTTAATTAACGCCATTTGCATAATTAACATAATTAACGAGGCGCCGCTTGTCGGGCGGGGAGAGGGAAGGGAGGGGAAAAGGAGGAAAAATCAGGGGAAGTGACCCAAAATCCACAAAAAGTGGCCAAAAATCCGGGAACACGGGGAAAAAAACCAGGGCAAAGGGGTGGAAAAAGGAGGAGAAGTCACCCGGAACTCGGGAAAACAAGGAAAAAAGCGTGGGAAGTTATCTGGGCGTGGGAACGATTCCCAAAAACTCAAGAAAACTGCGGGAAAACTGGGGGGAGGGATGGTAATCCCAGGAAAAGTGACCTGAAAGCGGAGGAGAACGATCCAGGAACGGTGAAAAATGACCAAAAACCAGGAAAAAGTGCCCCCCCCCCAAAAAAAATGGGGAAAAAGGCCAGAAAATCTGGGGAAACGACCGAAAAAAAACCTGGAGCAAAGGCAAAGAATTCAGGAAGGCACCAAAAAAATCAGGAAACGGGGGAAAGCGATTAGAAAAAGCGGGAATGAACAAAAGAACGGCGGGAAGCGACGGAAATCCAGGAAAATTTGGGGAAAAAGGAGAAAAACCTGGCGGGGAAAAATCCCCAAAAATGAGGGGGGAGCATAAAAAAATCCGGGAAGACGACCGGGGGCGAGGGGAAGATGCGGATTTTGGGGTGGCCCCGGGATTTGGGGAGCCGCAGGTGGCTCAGGGAGAGCCCAGGTGGGATTTGGGGAGCCGCAGGTGGCTCAGGGAGAGCCCAGGTGGGATTTGGGGCAGGTTTTGGGGAGCCGCAGGTGGCTCAGGGTGTGCCCAGGTGGGATTTGGGGCAGGTTTTGGGGAACCGCAGGTGGCTCAGGGCGTGCCCACATTCCAGGGGGGATGAGCGGCTCCGAGGGCGGACTCGCCTCGCCGGGGCTGTGGCAGCACCGGGGGCGGCTCCCCCCCGAATATTCCCCAAAAAACGGGGATTCGGGGAGATTTTCCAGGTGAAAACAACCCGCCCCTTCGGTTCGTGCCCCGAAAATCGCTCCCGAAGGCGGGGAGTGCCGAGATTCCCGTGCCAGGGGCGCGGAAAGGAGCCGCCACCAGCCGGAAAACTCCCCCAAAAAACGGGGAAAACCAGGGAAAGAGGCCAAGGGAGGAACTGAGGGCTCGGGGATCCTCGGGGATCCGTGCTTCCCAGGCGGGAGCTGGGATGGATCCTGCCGCTCGTTGGATTTTCGGGAGTTCTCTTCCTGGGGAAGGAGGAACTGGGAGAGGGAACAAAAAAAAAAACAACAAGAAGCCCAAAACAACTGGGCGGAAAAACACCTGGCGAGGGCAAAGCTCCGAGCTCCTGGGGTTCGACGGGGCTTCGGGGAGGGAAGGAAGGGAAGGAGCGGGCAGGACGTTCCCCCGCCGCTCTCCCGCTGCTCCGGCCGCATTGTTGGAATTCCAGAGAATTCCAGAGGCGAATCCCTGCGGCCGGTGCCCCACGGACAGCAGCCCCGGCCTCAGCCCTTCGGGAGCTGGGGAACTGAGGGGAAAAGCAGGAGCTGGGATTCCGCGGGGCAGCAGATCCCCGAATTCCCGGGGAAGAGGAGAGGGAATCCCTAACCGCCCATCCCCCGCTCATTAACAGCTAATTAACGCGCTGATTAACAGGGCTCCTCCACCCTCGGCCGCTCCCGGGGGTGTCAGCGCAGCGCCGGGATGCAGAACGTTCCAAATCCCGACAAATCCCGGGGAAACATCCCCACTGTGCCCCGGGGAAACGGGACGGCAGCGGGAGGAAGAGGAGGGGGAAGAGGAGGAGGAAGAGGAGGGGGAAGCTCACGCTGCGCTTCCTGTGCCGAAAATAATCCAACTTAGCCCGAGGTTTTCCCAGAAAAACCCGAAAATGCCCCGTAACCACGGCAACGGAGCCCGGCGCCGCATCTCCTCCGAAACACCCCAAAACTGAGGGAAGTCACCCCCAAACTGAGGGAAGTCACCCCGAACTGAGGGAAGTCACCCCAAAACTGAGGGAAGTCACCCCAACAATGAGGGAAGTCACCCCGAACTGAGGGAAGTCACCCCGAACTGAGGGAAGTCACCCCAACAATGAGGGAAGTCACCCCAAAAGTGAGGGAAGTCACCCCAAAACTGAGGGAAGCCACCCCAAAAGTGAGGGAAGTCACCCCAGCACTGAGGGAAGTCACCTCAAAACTGAGGGAAGTCACCCCGAACTGAGGGAAGTCACCCCAGACTGAGGGAAGTCACCCCGAACTGAGGGAAGTCACCCCAGCACTGAGGGAAGTCACGACCACCAAAGCCCGGGAACTGGCCCCAAAGCCCGGGAACCGGCCCCAAAGCCCGGGAACTGGCCCCAAAGCCCGGGAACTGGCCCCAAAGCCCGGGAATTGGCCCCAAAGCCCGGGAACCGGCCCCAAAGCCCGGGAACCGGCCCCAAAGCCCGGGAACTGGCCCCAAAGCCCGGGAACCGGCCCCAAAGCCCGGGAACCGGCCCCAAAGCCCGGGAAGTGGCCCCAAAGCCCGGGAACTGGCCCCAAAGCCCGGGAACTGGCCCCAAAGCCCGGCTCCCGCCCGTGCGCCGCGGGTAACCCGGAACCCTCGGGCGCCCGCTGGGAATTCCGGGCCGGCCCCCTCCCGGCTCCCGGCGCTTCCCACGGCCCCGAGTCCCGGGATCCGGGGGGGACGATCCAGGGATCCCCCCGGGTCCCCGATCCCGCGGCAGGGCGGCGGATCCCGGCGGATCCCCCTTTGCCCAGTGCCCTTTATCCCGGCCCGGAGCTCTCCGGAAGCTTCTCCGCCCGGAATGGGGCGGGGGGGGGGGGGGGGGATGATCCTGTGGATCCCTCGGGATCGGCTCCCATCCCGCTGCTCCCAGCAAAGGGAGACCCCAAAGTTCACCCCCGGGGTCCCTCGGGGGACGCCCCCTCCTCCCCAGAACACAGCCCCGGGGGTCCCCAAAGTGTCCCCCACACACACACTGAGGGGGTGCCGACAGCTCTGAGCAGGCTCAGGGAGCCACCCGAAAACCCTGATCTCCCCTAAAATCCTGATTTCCTCTAAAAATCCTGGTTTCCTCTAGAATCCTGCTTTGCCCCCAAACTCCTGCTCTCCCGCAGATCCCGGCTCGGAGCTTTCATGGACACCCTGAGGCGCCCCCAGACTCCTCGGGGACGCCCCGGAAAGGTGCTGACACCGCTCAGGTGTCCCTGGCCCGGCCTGGGAGCCCTCAGGGCGGCCCCTGAGCCCCTTTAGGGACCCTTCAGACCCCTCCAGGCTCCCCAGATCTCCCCGTCCCGGGCTCGGATCCCTCACGGATCCCCTCAGGGACCCCCGGATCCCTCACGGATCCCCTCAGACACCCCGGGGTCCCTCACGGATCCCCTCAGGGATCCCCCAGCTCGCCCTGCCCCGCGCTCCGAGCCCTCAGAGACCCCTCAAACCCCTCAGCAGACCCCTCAGACTCCGACCCCCCCTCAGTGACCCCCCGGCCCCCCCCACCTTGCGTTGCTGTTTCTCCCAGGCGGGGTCCAGCAGCAGATCCCGATCCCAATCGTCCTCCTGGGCCATGTAGTCGCCGTTGGGGCCGGGCCCGTTCCCGCCGTACGGGTGGGCCTGCCCCGCGCTGTGGTAATCCACCATTATCGCCGCCCTGATGTCGCGACAGGCGGAGGACGCGCCAGCGACACGGACCCGACTCGTCCCCCCCCCACCCGCGCGCCCGACCTGCGCAGGCGCCGCGGTGAAGCCACGCCCCCCCGCGCCGCGCGCGCACGACTGAGGCGGAGCCACGCCCCCACCCTCAGGCGCAGCCGGGGCTACACCCACGGCCCCGCCCACAGCACTCCCAGATCAGACACCACGCCCATTTCGCGTCAAAGCTCCGCCCCGTTCCCCTCAGGCGCGAGTTCAAGCCCCGCCCACCTCCCCTCAGGCACGCGACCAACCCCCGCCCACCTCCAAGCCCCGCCCATCTCCCCTCAGACCCCCCCCCGCCATTTTGACGACCCCCAAGAACGAGGCCAGCGCCGCCTTGGAGCCTCTTTACTGGTTGAACTGGGCAGGGTCGGGGTTGGGGAGGTGGAATTTGGGGGCCGGTGCTGAGGGCTCGGGTCCGGGCGGCTCAGAGAGAGGATGCCATGATGCTGGACACACCTGTGAGAAGAACAGGTGAGCTGGGGGGGGATCCCAGGACACCCCTGAGCTCCCTCAGACACCCCCGGGCCTCTCCTGTATCCCTCACCGGACCCCCGAAACCCACCCAGAACTCCTCAGGACCCCCCAGGACCCTCCTGTGTTGCCCCCAACCCTCTCAAGATCCCCCAAACCTCCTCCAAAACCCCCCTGCACCTCCCCAGGACCCCCAAAATCTCCACGGGATCTCCCCGTATCCTCCTAACACCCCCCAAAACCCCCTCAGGACCCCCCCAACTCCTCCCAAACATCCCTAAACTCCCACCAGGATGCCCCAAACCCCTCCCCAGGACCCCCAACCCACTGTCGAAGTCGATCTTCTCCACGATGTTCTTGGGTTTAATGTTCTCCTCCTGGTTGGAGATCAGGATCCGCCCCGGCTCCGGCTCTGTCCACCCGTATTTGCTCATCCACACCCGCAGCTGCGACTCT